>NC_057812.1:240578798-240725027 GCF_018294505.1 Triticum aestivum
GTGGTCGCCGAGGGCGCCGGCAACGTCCCCCTTGCCCCCTTGGTCTCGTCCTGGTTTTCAGATGCCCCAATGGTGGTCGGGGGCGGCGCAGGGCGGGGCCCTCGTCTAGTGATATGAAGCAAGGCTCGCGCCTGTGAAGGTCTCCGCTCGTGACACTGGTGTTGCTTGAAGCTACGTCGGTATTTCCCTAAAGAGGAAGGGATGATGCAGCACAGCGGCAGTAGGTATTTCCCTCAGATATGAAACCAAGGTTATCGAACCAGTAGGAGAACCAAGCAACACAACATAAACAGCCCCTGCACACAGATAACAAATCCTCGCAACCCGACGTGTTAAAGGGGTTGTCAAGCCCTTTCGGGTAACGGCGCCAGAAATTGGCGTGCGACGAGAAAAAGTTGTAATAGATTGAATAAATAGATCGCAAATAAAATAAAGTGCAGAGAAGTATTTTTGGGTTTTTGGATTAATAGATCTAAAAATAAAAACAAATAAAAATAGATCGCAAAGGCAAATAATATGAGAAAGAGATCCAGGGGCCGTAGATTTCACTAGTGGCTTCTATCGATAAAAATAGCAAACGGTGGGTGAACAAATTACTGTTGGGCAATTGATAGAACTTCAAATAGTCATGACGATATCCAGGCAATGATCATTACATAGGCATCACGTCCAAGATTAGTAGACCGACTCCTGCCTGCATCTACTACTATTACTCCACACATCGACCGCTATCCAGCATGCATCTAGTGTATTAAGTTCATGGAGAAATGGAGTAATGCAATAAGAACGATGACATGATGTAGACAAGATCTATCTATGTAGAGATAGACCCCATCGTTTTATCCTTAGTAGCAACAATACATATGTGTCGGTTCCCTTTCTGTCACTCGGATCAAGCACCATAAGATCGAACCCACTACAAAGCACCTCTTTCCATTGCAATATAAATAGATCAAGTTGGCCAAACAAAACCCAAATATCAAAGAAGAAATACGAGGCTATAAGAGATCATGCATAAAAGATATCAAAGAAACTCAAATACTTTGATGGATATAAAAAGAGATAGATCTAATCATAAACTCAAAGTTCATCGATCCCAACAAACACACCGCAAAAAGAGTTACATCATATGGATCTCCAAGAGACCATTGTATTGAGAATCAAGAGAGAGAGATGAAGCCATCTAGCTACTAAGTACGGAGCCGAAGGTCTACAAAGAACTACTCACGCATCATCGGAGAGTCACCAATGGAGGTGGTGAACCCCATCCGAGATGGTGTCTAGATTGGATCTGGTGATTCTGGACTCAGCGGCGGCTGGATCACTATTTCGTCGACTCCCGTAGGGTTTTGGGAATATTGGGGTATTTATAGAGCAATGAGGCTGTCTGGGGGGCACCCGAGGTGGGCACAACCCACCAGGGCCCTGGAGGGTTGTGCCTTGATACATCTCCGCCGTATCTATAATTTTTTATTGTTCCATGCCAATATTCTACAACTTTCATATACTTTTGGCAACTTTTTATACTATTTTTGGGGACTAACATATTGATCCAGTGCCTAGTGCCAGTTCCTGTTTGTTGCATGTTTTTTGTTTCGCAGAAAATCCATATCAAACGGAGTCCAAACAGGATAAAAACGGATGGAGATTATTTTTGGAATATATGTGAAATATGGGAAGAAAATCAACGCGAGACGGTGCCCGAGGGAGCCACGAGGCAAGGGGGCGCACCCCTGACCCTCGTGGGGCCCCCGTAAGGCGGTTAATGCTCTTCTTCGGCCGCAAGAAAGCTAATTTTCGGGAAAAATTGGAGTGAAGGTTTCAATACAATCGGAGTTACGGGTCTTCAGATATATAAGAAACGGTGAAAGGGCAGAATCTGGGAACGCGGAAACAGAGAGAGACAGAGAGACAGATCCAATCTCGGAGGGGCTCTCGCCCCTCCCATGCCATGGAGGCCAAGTACTAAAGGAGAAACCCTTCTCCCATCTAGGGAGGAGGTCAAGGAAGAAGAAGAAGAAGAAGAAGAAGAAGAAGGGGCCCCCTCTCCCCTTCTCTTCCGGTGGCGCCGGAACGCTGTCGTGGCCACCATCATCATCACCGCGATCTTCACCAACACCTCCGCCATCTTCACCAACATCTCCATCACCTTCCCCCCTCTATCTACAGCGGTCCACTCTCCCGCAACCCGTTGTACCCTCTACTTGAACATGGTGCTTTATGCTTTATATTATTATCCAATGATGTGTTGCCATCCTATGATGTCTGAGTAGATTTTCATTGTCCTATCTGTGGTTGATGAATTGCTATGATTGATTTAATTTGCTTGTGGTAATGTTGCTGTCCTTTGGTGCCCATCATATGAGCGCGCGCGTGGATCATACCACAGGGTTAGTTGTATGTTGATAGGACTATGTATTGGAGGGCAAGAGTGACAGAAGCTTCAACCTAGCATAGAAATTGATGCATACGGGATTGAAAGGGGACCAATATATCTTAATGCTATGGTTGGGTTTTACCTTAATGAACGTTAGTAGTTGCGGATGCTTGCTAATAGTTCCAATCATAAGTGCATAGAATTCCAAGTCAGGGATGACATGCTAGCTGTGGCCTCTCCCACATAAAACTTGCTATTGGTCTAGTAAAGTAGTCAATTGCTTAGGGACAATTTCGCAACTCCTACCACCACTTTTCCACACTCGCTATACTAACTTTATTGCTTCTTTACCTAAACAGCCCCTATCTTTTATTTACGTGCTCTTTATTATCTTGCAAACCTATCCAAAAACACCTACAAAGTACTTCTAGTTTCATACTTGTTCTAGGTAAAGCAAACGTTAAGCGTGCGTAGAGTTGTATCGCTGGTCGATAGAACTTGAGAGAATATTTGTTCTGCCTTTAGCTCCTCATTGGGTTCGACACTCTTACTTATCAAAAGAGGCTACAATTGATCCCCTATACTTGTGGGTTATCATGCCTCCCTCGGGGCACCCCCAGGCGCAGCCAGGGCCCGTTGTGTTCCTTCTAGCCCATAAGAATTTTCTGTAAAGTTTCGTGGCATTTGGACTCCGTTGGATATTGATTTTCTGTGATGTAAAAAACATGGAAAAACAACAACTAGCACTTGGCACTATGTCAATAGGTTAGTACCAAAAAATGATATAAAATAATTATAAAATATCCAAGATTGATGATATAACAGCATGGAACAATAAACAATTATAGATACGTTGGAGACGTATCAGTATCCCCAACCTTAACTCCTACTCATCCTCGAGTAGGGAAGTGATAAAAACAGAATTTTTGATGTGGAATGTTGCCTAACATGTCATATCATATTTCTTTCTTTATAACATGGACATTTGGGCTTTTATATTGTTCAAAGCAATAGTCTAGTTTTGACATGATAATTTAAATACTCAAGCATATCAACAAGCAACTATGTCTTTCAAAATATCAATGCTAAAATAAGTTATCCATTGCCCATCATGCTTAATCATTGACCCATTCGTGAAACACACACGCATATTAGCTATGTCTAATACTCAAGTATAATCATATTGCCTCCTAGTTGGTGCTTTTATAAGAGAATATGGAGACTCAAATTCAAAATAAAAATTGCATAAAGTAAAAGATAGGCCCTTCGCAGAGGGAAGTAGGGACTTGTAGAGGTGCCAGAGCTCAAAGCGAAAAACTTAGAGATAAAAACATTTTGGGAGGTGTATCCATCCCACCAACGAAAACGACTTAGAGTTCCCAATACTTTCCATGCTTAGATATATCATAGGCGGTTCCCAAATAGAAAATAAAGTGTATTCCTTTGTCCACCATACTTTCACTTTCCATGGCTAGCCGTATCCACGGTTGCCCTCCATACCAACACTTTCCAAAGAATTTATTATTTGACAACATAAAGTAAATTCATTTTTCATTTCAGGACTGGGCATCCCTAATACCTTTGCCTTACTCTCGTGCAATGACAAGTGAATAAACACTCATCTTGAGAATAACACATCTAGCATGGAAAATATTAGCCACCCCTATTACTCCGCGAGCAAAACAAACACACAAAAGAGAAGTTTATTTTTGAAAATTAGAGATGGCACATGCAAATTTGCTTAGAAAGGTAAAAGAATACCACATATAGGTAGATATAGTGGACTCATATGGCAAAACTAGGTTAATGGTTTTTGGATGCACAAGTAGTGATCATACTTAGTGCAAAATGAAGGCTAGCAAAAGATTGGGAAGCGACCAACCAAGAAACAAATGATCTCATAAGCGATCATTAAGCATAACTAACACCGAATAATGCACCATAAGTAGGATATAATTTCATTGCATAACTATTGACATTCGTGCTTGCATAGGGAATCACAAACCTTAACACCAATATTCTTACGAAAGCATAGAGAGCAATTCTAACAAGTCATGACATAATTTTGGCTCTCTCAAATAGGTGTGTCCAGCAAGGGATCAAGACTTAAAACACAAAATAGAATAAGCAAAGACTCATATCATACAAGACGCTCCAAGAAAAACACATAGTATGTGACGAATAAAAATATAGTTTCGAGTAAAATACCGATGGTCGTTAGAAGAAAGAGGGGATGTCACTCGGGGGCATCCCCAAGCTTAGTTGGTTGCTCATTTTTGGATAATAGCTTGGGATGCCGAGGCATCCCCAAGCTTAGGCTCTTCTACTCCTTATTCCTTCATCCATTGTAAGATAACCCAAAACTTGAAAACTTCAATCACATAAAACTCAACAAAACCTTCGTGAGATCCGTTAGTATAAGAATAATAAATCACTACTATAAGTGTTGTTTCAAACCAATTCATATTTTGTTCTTGTATTATATCTACTATATTCCAACTTTTCTATGGCAAAAACTCATCAAGGAAAACCATAGAGCCATCAAAATAAGCACACAACACAAAGAAAACAGAATCCGTCAAAACAGAAATCTGTAGCAATCTGAATATTTCGAATACTTGTGTTACTCCAAAAATTCTGAAGAATTAGGACGACCTGAGCAATTTGTATATTGATCTACTACAACTGGAATGGATATTTTATCGCTCTCTCGTAAAAATGAAAATTATTTTTGTGAGCGCAAAAGTTTCTGTTTTTCAGCAAGATCAAACAACTATCACCCAAGAAGATCCTAAAGGCTTTACTTGGCACAAACACTAATTAAAACATTAAAAACACAATCATAGCAGTAGCATAATTGTGCTAACACTCAAAAACAGGAAGCAAAAAGCAAAATAAATTTTATTCAATGGGTTGCCTCCCAACAAGCGCTATAGTTTTATGCCCTTAGCTAGGCATAAAGCAAGGATCTAAGTTTTGTCTTCCGAAGTTTTGGCAACTTCTGTAAGGTTTTTCTCAAACCCGGGAGGCTCTTTATGCTTCCCTAAATTTTCCAGAAAAGAAACCATCTTTAGATCTAAAATATCCAATCGCTTGTTGCAAAGAGTAATCAAAGTATTCATGCGATTGATACTACCATTGAGATGCTTGAGGGGTTCATTATATATTTGTAATTCAACCATGTGTTTATGCAAATCACCAAGTTTTTCCAGCATTTGAACTCCCTCTGGGGTGAAAGTAAACCCCTTATTTTGAGGTGGAATCCCCAAAATTCCTTCTAAAATTTCATAGGCAGCATTGGCATCAAGCTCAATAAATTCCCTTTAGCGGCAAAATCTAGGAGTTGTCTATGATGCAAAGCCAATCCTATGTAAAAATTATGAAGCAAAACCTTAGCGTCCCCCTTTAAATTGTAAATACGATATGATTCCATAAGCCTATACCAATAATCTTTAAAATTTTCTCCTTCTCTTTGCTTGAAGTAAAGCACTTCAAAATCCGGTGACAAAGGAGGAGTAGGCACGCTAGCCATTATGACTAGGAAGCAAGAACACGGATAGATCTGGCAAGAAAATGGCGAACGAAAAAGAGGGGTGAATAAAATGGCAAATTTTTGTGAAGTGGGGGAAAGGAAAACGAGAGGCAAATGGCAAATAATGTAAATTGTGATGAGATGAGATTTGTGATTAGGAACCTGGTATATGTTGAAGATCCTCCCCGGCAACGGCGCCAGAAATTCCTTTTGATGTCGCTTGAAGCTATGTCGGTTGAGGGAGTCCTGGATTAGGGGGTGTCCGGATGGCCGGACTATACTTCAGCCGGACTCCTGGACTATGAAGATACGAGATTGAAGACTTCGTCCCGTGTCCGGAAGGGACTTTCCTTGGCGTGGAAGGCAAGCTTGGCGATACGGATATGCAGATCTCCTACCATTGTAACCGACTTTGTGTAACCCTAACCCTCTCCGGTGTCTATATAAACCAGAGAGTTTTAGTCCATAGGACAACATACACAACAACAATCATACCATAGGCTAGCTTCTAGGGTTTAGCCACTCTGATCTCGTAGTAGATCTACTCTTGTACTACCCATATCATCAATATTAATCAAGCAGGACGTAGGGTTTTACCTCCATCGAGAGGGCCCGAACCTGGGTAAAACTTCGTGTCCCTTGCCTCTTGTTACCATCCGGCCTAGACGCACAGTTCGGGACCCCCTACCCGAGATCCGCCGGTTTTGACACCGACATTGGTGCTTTCATTGAGAGTTCCTCTGTGTCGTCGCCGTCAGGCTTGATGGCTCCCACGATCATCAATAGTGATGCAGTCTAGGGTGAAACTCGTCTCCCCGGACAGATCTCTGTCTTCGGTGGCCTTGCACTGCGGGCCAATTCACTTGGCCATCTGGAGCAGATTGAAAGCTATGCCCCTGGCCGTCAGGTCAGATTTGGAAGTTTAAACTACACGACTGACATCCGCGGGGACTTGATCTTCGACGGATTTGAGCCACTGCCGAGCGCGCCGCACTGCCACGATGAGCATGATCTAGCTCTGCCGCCTAACAGTGCCCTGAAGGCCGCACCCGCATCGGCTTCGACCCTTAATTCGGAGCCAACTGTGCCGATCGAGGATGGGTGGATGGACGCCGCCTCGGGGGCTGCGATCCTAGCGGCGATCGAGCCGAACACCAGCCCCGCACTCTGCGAGACTCGTGATTCCAAGGAGACGGACTCCTCTCCGCACTCCGAACCATTCGCGCCTCTGCCGATCGAATCCGATTGGGCGCCGATCGTGGAGTTTACTGTCGCGGACATCTTTCAGCACTTGCCCTTTGGCAATATTATGAAATCACTAAAGTCTCTCTCTTTATCAGGAGAGCCCTGGCTGGACTACGGTCAGCGAGATTGGGATACGGACGATGAAGAAATTCAAAGCCCACCCACCACCCACTTTGTAGCCACTGTCGACGATTTAACCGACATGCTCGACTTCGACTCCGAAGACATCGACGGTATGGACGCCGATGAAGGAGACGATGAAGAACCAGCGCCTACTGGGCCCTGGAACGCCACCTCGTCATATGACGTATACGTGGTGGACGCACCAAAAGATGTCGACAAGGAACGAACGGACGCACCGAAGGCTTGTTCCCTCGAAAAGCAGTCAAAGCGGCGATGCAAGCGCCGCCCCAAATCCCGCCTCGACAGAAATAGCGATCACACAGACCCAGCGCTGGAGCAGGGTGAAACGCTGCCGGACAACGGCAATCTGGATAATCAAACTGAACAAACAAATCCTATCAAGGATAATGGTCCGGACGACATAACGCCGGACAGGCACCCGGAGCAGCAGACTGCCCGTAAAAGGCTTATTGCCACCGTGAGGAGTCTGAAAAAGTAGAAGCAAAGGCTCAAGGCCGCGCAAGACACACTCCAAATCAGATGGAGTAAAATACTCAACACATGAGCAAGGTACGGCGACAATCGCCCCTCCAAGAGCTATCCAAAGCGGAAGCTGCTACCCGAATTTGATGAGGAGGCCTCAAACCCCCCACAACCAAATATCAAAGCAGCCACCTGGTCGGATAGACGACCCCTCTACCAACAGAGAGCGGCATACAACGCCGCTCATAATACAACATGCGGCCCATGCAAGGGCTCGCACCCAAAGGATGATGCAACAAGATCTATCTATGGACCACGCAAGCGCGCTCCAGCATACAATGCAACACAACAAACATTCGAACAACGCGATACACCCAGCTACAGGGGTGCCGCACACCCCCTATGTTTCACCGATGAGGTGCTGGACCATAAATTTGCAGAGGGATTCAAGCCCGTAAACATAGAGGCATACGACGGAACAACATACCCTGGGGTCTGGATTGAGGACTACATCCTCCATATCCATATGGCTCGAGGAGATGATCTCCATGCCATCAAGTACTTACCCCTCAAGCTCAAAGGGCCAGCTCGTCACTGGCTCAAAGGCCTCCCCGAAAGCTCCATTGGAAGTTGGGAAGAGCTCGAAGACGCCTTTCAGGCAAATTTTCAAGGGACTTATGTCTAACCTCCGGATGTGGACGACTTGAGTCATATAACTCAACAGCCCGGAGAGTCAGCCGAAATCTTTGGAACAGGTTTCTTACTAAAAAGAACCAGATTGTCGACTGTCCGGACGCCGAAGCCTTGGCAGCTTTCAAGCATAGCGTCCATGACGAATGGCTCACCAGACACCTCGGCCAAAATAAGCCGAGAACGATGGCCGCATTAACAAACCTCATGACCCGCTTTTGCGCGGGTGAGGACAGCTGGCTAGCCAGATGCAGCACCAGTGACCCCAGTACATCTGAAGTTAGAGATGGAAACGGGAAATCACGGCGCAACAGCAATAACAAACGCCGGAATAAAGAAGACATCACAAAGGGCACGACAGTAAATGCCAGATTCAAAAGCTCTCGGCCAGGTCAAAAGCTGCCCCCTAAAGGCACCAGGGATGAACTGTCCAGCCTCAACAAAATTCTGGACCAAGTATGTCAGATCCATAGTACCCCTGGTAAACCTGCTAATCATACCCATAGAGAATGTTGGGTCTTCAAGCAGTCCGGCAAGCTCAACGCCGTACATAAGGGGGAGGATACACCAAGTGAAGACGAGGACGAGCCTCCCAAGCAAGACACGGCGGAACAAAAGAAATTTCCACTAGAAGTCAAAACAGTAAACGTGTTACACGTGATCAAGGGAAAAAACAACACGACACTCCCAGGAAAATATACCCAAGTGCTTGTCACCGCGAAGTCCTGCCACTAGTCGTCTCAACCGATCACTTTCGACCATCGCGATTACTCAGCAAGTATCCAACACGCAGGATGGGATGCCCTGGTATTAGACCCAGTAATTGGCGGATATCACTTCACACGAGTCTTGATGGACGGCGGCAGCAGCCTAAACTTAATATATCAGGATACAATCCGCGGGATGGGGTTAGACCCAACACAAATTCGTCATAGCAATACTACCTTTAAAGGAGTAACGCCAGGCCCAGGGGCTCGTTGTACGGGCTCCCTCCTACTACAGGTTATATTCGGCTCCCCCAATAACTTCCGTCACAAGCATTTAACCTTCCACATCGCTCCGTTTCAAAGTGGCTATCAAGCACTGCTCGGACGCGAAGCTTTCGCTCGCTTTAATGCAATACCACACTACGCCTCCCTCACACTCAAGATGCCCGGTCCACATGGCATCCTTTCAGTGAATGGAAATATCAAGCGATCTCTGCGCGCCGAAGAGAGTGCGGCTGTCGTGGCAGCCGCACACTAAAGGCTCCCGGACCAGTGAAAGCATCCAAATAGGTCGTCAAGACCTCTGACACAACTAATCAAGTCCGCCGCCACTATTTATACCGAATAAGTGGTCACACCCCTATTTGTCAATACAAGGGGCTCAACGCGCGCAGACAAGTGGCAATTTCTTATCATCTTGAATTATACATGGTTTCTTTAAAAACTATCTTTTTGCACGACAACTTTTTCACTTAACTTCCTCTCTTTTACAGACGATCATCGTGCTACACCCGTCTAGGATACGGCACAATGGAGACACAGGCGCAGACGTGCAGCAGGGACCCGCTCCAAGGATTCTTTATGATTAAGACCCTGCGTAAACCTTTTTTACTGTCTCTTGTTGATACATATCCACCGTTGAGAAGGATGCTGACGTCTTGGCATGTGGCCACGCCAGAACAATGCACGTACCTGGACACAAGGGGCTTCTTACAAAGGCCATTATTTAGGCCTGGTTTATACCACAAAGACCGAATACCTTAGGGAGTGTTCGGCGTCACGAGTTTGGCCCTATATGCATCAGCTCCGAATCATTGTCTTTGGTCAAATGTTGGGTTTTCCCGGCTCCTGTGTTTTGGTGCCTTGCGTTCCGCTTTACCGGCTAAGGTAGCACCAGGAGAACTACTGCGATTATGCCCTGGTTCATCCGAATGAGCACCTCAATAGAGAAAGCCGAAAACTGACTGTCATGATATAGCGTGAGACTGGTCAACCACTCAATGACCCGTGGGAATGTTAGAATTCCTCCGCCTTAACGAAGGGCCTTTTTCTGGCCAGGCATGTACGCACCCCGGAATCGGGAGAGTGCAGAGCCACCAGGGGCTATCTAGTAGCCCCACTGTCAAACTCCTATGGCTAAGTGAAAGTGCTAAAGCATTATAGTCTGGTTGCCTCGCTCGCTCCGCTATCACCTCCTTAATAGGACCAAGACATTGGGTTAAGTGTGAACGCGTGTTTTTGCGAGCACCTCCGCATTATATGCGTGGGGGTTGAAGCCGACGACTGCAATCTTTCAGGTTATACACATGTATACATAAACGGCCGCCCAGGAGGCATCATATTACTTTCAGGCAAAAGTAAAAAAAATAGCATTATAAAAATTTATAAAAGCATTTCGCTTACAATGAGATTACATATCACTCAAACATAATATTTTTTGAGCACTGGGTCTCTATCAAACGGGCACCCTCAAGAACTTCTTCAAAGTAGTGCTCAGCAGCCTTTCGACCTATAGCCGAATCCCGCGCTGCAACATTGGTAGCATCCATCTCCGCCCAGTATGCCTTAACACAGCAAAGGCCATCCTTGCGCCCTCTATGCACGCCGACCTCTTCATCGCATTAATGCGCGGCACCACGTCAAGGAACTGCTGCACCAAGCTGAAATAGCTGTTCGGTTTTGACCTTTCCGGCCATAGCTGATCCACAACAGACCTCATGGAGAGTCCGGACAACCTATTTAGTTCAGCCCATTCGGATAATTGGTCAGTCAATGAAAGTGGACACTTGGGAGAATGGAATTGTCCCCAAAACAGCTGGTCTACTTCACGGTCCGTCTGACCCTGGAAGTACTTGGCCGCATCGGCAGCGCTCACCGCCAAATCCATATACACATCCTCCGAACTCCACAGCCGATCCAGAGGGGCATACCATGGATCTCCGAACTTCCTTCGCAACATAGAGGATTTCCCAGCCACAATATCCCCGGCTTCCCGCAGCTCCTCCTTCTTTGCCCTCATAGCAGAGCGGAGGTCTTTTCTCGTCGCAGCAGCCTTCTCAAGGTCCGATGGCTTCGCTTGGTTTTCCTTTTCAAGAACCCGGCAACAATCGGCGGTGGCTTTTAATTCTATGGCCATCTTGTCTCAGCTCTCGCCATGCGTGGCCTTCTCGGCTTGCAACTCTTCGGCCGCCTTTAAAGCAGCCGCATTACCCAACCTCGCTTGTTCCTTGGCTTGGGCAAGTTCTGCCCGCAAGGCTTCAACAGTGGCAGCTCCATCTACAGTCACAACATATTAAAGATGTTGGCATCATGCTGCTCTTCCTATTGTGGCATTTACCAGATAATGACACTTACCCTGTGCCTCGTCAAGCCTTTTGTTAACAAGCTCGATGTCGGCGTCTGCCGCATCCAACTGCCGTTCTAAATGGGCAAACTCGCTAGTCCGGCTAGCCATTGGAGCTTCCATCACCTGCACATAGAGGCAGTATGGTTATTACCTGGGAATATGATCCTCTGTTCGTCGTCGTTTCCGACGACAACCAGAGTCTCAGGGGCTACTATCTACACAGGGCACACCTAGCATGTGCAGGACTATCATACATTCTTTTACGTACCTCAAAGCCTGTCAGTAGACTCATAAAAGCTTCGTGCAATCCGCTTTCAGCGGACGATATTCTCTCCATCACCGTATTCATCAGCACACGGTGTTCATCTGAGATGGCCGCTCGCCCCACCAACTCCCTCAGAACATTCGATCGCACACTAGACGGTGCCAGACTCTTTTGTCTGCTCTCTTTGGGAGCCGGACACTGGGAGCTTCGGGGGTCAATGGGATTATCTTCCGGCCTCACCGGACTCGGAGAGGCCCTCCGCAACGACACTTCAGGGTCGCCCGCTTCCTGAGCGGAGGAGTCTGGAGGAGGCGTTTCGCTCTCCATCATCTCTAGAGGAAGATCCCCCGAAGACGAGCTCATTTGAGAGGGGCTAAGGCCCGAACTGCAAAATATATGCGGTGGTTATTCTCTCAGAAGAAAAAGATGGCATATCTATACTATTAAAGTATTTCGGGTCACTTACGACTCGCGGGAGAATTGATCCCCCCGTGGACTTTGTGCGGCAACAGCGCCCCCCAAGGTAGGACCCTCTGTGGGAGACTTCTTCTCCCGTTTGGAAGCTTCGGCTTCCGAATCCCCGGGCGCAGTCCTTTTCCTCTTCTAGTCGTCTTCCTTCATGGAGAAGATCGCTCCCTCGGTTAGAATGGGCAGCGTTGGGGGCCCGCGTCCGCCCGTATTATCCTCCACAGTATCTTCCTTCAAGGGCTCCGGGCAAGGTGCGGTCTGGAGCATCTTTTCCAATACCAGATTTTCCAAACCCTCGGGGAGGGGGGCCGAACACCGAATCAACTTCGCCTTTGCTAGCCAGTCCTGGTCAAAAAGCGAACTCTCAGAAATAACTTTGTAACAAAGGAGAGATAGTATGTTCGGCCGGAAGATACCTTACCTGTTCAGCGGCGCGGTTACTACTCAGGCCCACATCCTCGGTAATTTCCGGACACTCCACCTGAGGTCCGAAGAATGACTTGTACGTCTCCTCATGCGTCAGGCCGAGAAAATTTTGAATGGCACGCGGTCCCTCGGGATTGAACTCCCACAGGCGAAGAGGCTGGCGTTTGCAAGGCTGGACTTGACGAACCAGCATAACTTGTATTACCGCAACCAAACTGAAATCTCCATTGAAGAGATCTCGAATGCGGCTTTGCAGTATAGGCACGTCCTTGGCTGGACCCCAGCTCAGACCTCTGCCGATCCATGACATCAGTTGTGGTGGAGGGCCCGAGCGGAAAACAGGGGCGGCCGCCCACTTGGCACTTCTAGGAGCCGTGATGTAGAACCACTCCTGTTGCCACAATTCAGACACCTCTGGTATGGAACCTTTGGGCCACGAAGCTCCCGTCATCTTGCGTATTGAGGCACCTCCACACGCTGCATGTTGCCCCTCGATCATCTTCGGCTTTACTTCAAAGGTCTTGAGCCATAGGCCAAAGTGAGGGGTAACCCGGAGGAAGGCCTCGCACACGACAATAAATGTCATGATATGAAGAAAGGAGTCCGGAGCTAGATCATGGAAGCCTAGCCCGTAATAAAACATCAAACCCCTGACGACAGGATCCAGAGCAAGGCCTAGACCTCGGAGGAAGTGGGAGACGAACACGGCGTTCTCGTTGGGTTCAGGGGTGGGGATGGCCTGCCCTCGGGGAGGCAGCCAATGCAAAATCTCGGCGGTCAGATATCTGGCCTCCCTCAACTTTTTGATGTCTTCTTCCGTGACGGAGGAAGGCACCCATCGGCCTTGAAGGCTAGATCCGGACATGACTGAAGGTTCGGAGCACCTGACCTGAACTTCGGGCGTTTGAGCTTGAGGTGGGGGAAGGATTCGATTGAGCACGGCAGGGAAAAATAAAAGCCTTGTCCCCTTTATAAAGAGGGTGAATATCAAGCGTCCTCTCCATGTCCGTTTGGACTTGCCTATGATCTAGGAGTCAAAGCGGTTGGGTTACCCACGCCCGTATTGATGAGAATCCCGGAATAAGGGGACACGATCTCTGCTTTAACAAGACGTGCCAAGGAAACCGCCTCGCATGACGCGCTGAGGTGGGATAATAAAACTACTCGGATAAAGGCTTGGCCATGGTGTGTCACACTACGGAATACGTCAGAAGATTAGATTTGTGTAAATATTATTCTCTCTATGGAAATATGTGGAAACTTATTTTGCAGAGCCGGACACTATCTTTGTTCAAAATCTTCTATGAAGTACTTGGAGGAGGAACCTGCCTTGCAATGCCAAAGACAATCTGCGCCGGACTCGTCGTCATTGAAGCCTGGTTCAGGGGCTACTGAGGGAGTCCTGGATTAGGGGGTGTCCGAATGGCCGGACTATACCTTCAGCCGGCCTCCTGGACTATGAAGATACGAGAATGAAGACTTCGTCCCGTGTCCGGAAGGGACTTTCCTTGGCGTGGAAGGCAAGCTTGGCGATACGGATATGCAGATCTCCTACCATTGTAACCGACTTTGTGTAACCCTAACCCTCTCCGGTGTCTATATAAACCGGAGAGTTTTAGTCCGTAGGACAACATACACAACAACAATCATACCATAGGCTAGCTTCTAGGGTTTAGCCTCTCTGATCTCGTGGTAGATCTACTCTTGTACTACCCATATCATCAATATTAATCAAGAAGGACATAGGGTTTTACCTCCATCAAGAGGGCCCGAACCTGGGTAAAACTTTGTGTCCCTTGCCTCCTGTTACCATCTGGCCTAGACGCACAGTTCGGGACCCCCTACCCGAGATCCGCCGGTTTTGACACCGACATCGGTATTTCCCCAAAGAGGAAGGGACGATGCAGCACAGCGGCGGTAGGTATTTCCCTCAGATATGAAACCAAGGTTATCGAACCAGTAGGAGAACCAAGCAACACAATGTAAACAGCCCCTGCACACAGATAACAAATCCTCGCAACCCGACGTGTTAAAGGGGTTGTCAATCCCTTTCGGGTAACGGTGCCATAAATTGGTGCGTCACGGCAAAAAGTTATAATAGATTGAATAAATAGACCGCAAATGAAATAAAGTGCAGCAAGGTATTTTTGGGTTTTTGGATTAATAGATCTGAAAATAAAAGCAAATAAAAATAGATCACAAAGGCAAATAATACGAGAAAGAGACTCAGGGCCCGTAGATTTCACTAGTGGCTTCTCTCGAGAAAAATAGCAAACGGTGGGTGAACAAATTACTATTGGTCAATTGATAGAACTTAAAATGCTCATGACGATATCCAGGCAATGATCATTACATAGGCATCACGTCCAAGATTAGTAGACCGACTCCTGCCTGCATCTACTACTATTACTCCACACATCGACCGCTATCTAGCATGCATCTAGTGTATTAAGTTCATGGAGAAATGGAGTAATGCAATAAGAAAGATGACATGATGTAGACAAGATCCATCTATGTAGAGATAGATCCCATCATTTTATCCTTAGTAGCAATGATACATACGTGTCGGTTCCCTTTCTGTCACTCGGATCAAGCACCGTAAGATCGAACCCACTACAAAGCACCTCTTCCCATTGCAAGATAAATAGATCAAGTTGGACAAACAAAACCCAAATGTCATAGAAGAAATATGAGGCTATAAGAGATCATGCATAAAAGAGATCAAAGAAACTCAAATACTTTCATGGATATAAAAAGAGATAGATCTTATCATAAACTCAAAGTTCATCGATCCCAACAAACACACCGCAAAAAGAGTTACATCATATGGATCTCCAAGAGACCATTGTATTGAGAATGAAGAGAGACAGATGAAGCCATCTAGCTACTAACTACGGACCCGAAGGTCTACAAAGAACTACTCACGCATCATCGAAGAGGCTCCAATGGAGGTGGTGAACCCCATCCGAGATGGTGTCTAGATTGGATCTGGTGGTTCTAGACTCTGCGACGGCTGGATCCATATTTCGTCGACTCCCCTAGGGTTTTGGGAATATTGGGGTATTAATAGAGCAAAGAGGCGGCCCGGGGGGCACCCGAGGTGGGCACAACCCACCAGGGCACACCTGGGCCTCCTGGCGTGCCCTGGAGGGTTGTGCCTCCCTCGTGGCACCCCCCAGGCGCAGCTAGGGCCCGTTGTGTTCCTTCTGGCCCATAAAAATTCTCCGTAAAGTTTCGTGGAATTTGGACACCGTTTGATATTGATTTTCCGTGATGTAAAAAACATGGAAAAATAGCAACTGACACTTGGCACTATGCCAATAGGTTAGTACCAAAAATTATATAAAATGACTATAAAACGATTATAAAACATCCAAGATTGATAATATAAGAGAATGGAACAATCAAAAATTATAGATACGTGTGAGACGTATCAGACACTCTCACGTAATAATGAGTGGGATTGTACAGGCCCAGAGTCTCCTAAGTTCCACCCTCGGGCCTGACGGGGGCTCCCGCCCACGTCCAAGTGGAAGCACCATGCTCCGCGCTGGCCATCGACACTGTCCCCCAATGACTATGCTCACATCCAGCGAAAGCACTTAGCTCCGCGCTGGTGAGAAGACAAGAAGACTAGCTAGGTGCCGGACGTGGCAATTCACTTTTGTCTCTTCCTTTATAACCCAATTTGCCGCCCTTCTGATTGAGATTCAAAGTTCTCTTTGTGTTGTCAAAAGCGGGGGGAGTTTTCTCTCGATTTGCGCCAATTTCTTGCTTTCTGGTTTCTTTCTTTTCTGAGGGGCTCGCACCCACTTCCCCCCTTCGAGCGCCTCGCGAGCGGGGGCTGGATGTGGTACGGCGCGCCAGGCACGCTCAGGTTGGCCCGGCCGATGGTGAGGCCACCCAAGCTAAGGACACAATCACCGCAGGATCACCGCACGCGTGCCTAGCCATAGTCTAGCATTCGCTCCTTGCGAGGCTCTCTTGGGCGAGCCGACAGGCCCCTGGGGAAGTCAGAACCCCATGGGCCCCAGAGAGCTCGCCTCAAAGGAAGGCGCGTCTGCGACCTCAGGACCTGCTCAAGGCCTACTAAGATCAAGATAAGTCTCGACGACAACCCTGCTCAGGGGCTCACAAGCTCGCGTTAGCACATTTCAAGTCCAACTTCAAAAAGACAGAACATTAATTTACACATTACAAGGGGTTCCCCCTCCAAAATGCTCTCATGCCGTGTGGGGACATGTCCAAGTCTTTGCGTGCATGTTCAAGTGAAGGAGTGCAGGCCTAACTGGACGTACTACCCCCAGCGTCGTCCTGGTCACGTTCATCCGTGCTACTCGCGCCGCCACTGACGTCGTCTTCATCGTTGTCGCCCGTGCCATCTTCATCCGCCGCGATCACCATCGCGTCGTCATTGGGGGCGAACTCCCTTAATCTTACTCACTATGCACATCTTCAGGGGGAGTTCGTCTATATCTTGCAATCAAATTCCTCAATAACAATAGTTACACTTCATATGAGTATCCCCGTTGAAAACTTAACCTATATTGTCATCAATCACCAAAAAGGGGGATATTGTAAGTGCATCTAGTGCCCCTTAGTGATTTTGGTGTATTGAAGACTTATAGGTTAAGGGACTAATGCGTATGTGAGTGTACACAGGTCTATAAGTCTATGAGGAGTTTGATATTTACAGAGGAAGTCGGCCCCTAAAAATGAAGTTCTTTGACCGAAGACTTTGGATTTCTCAAGACTTTCTGAAGACTTTGAAAGTGAAGAAATTGGTGTGACCTTGAAGACTTGGTATTCATTCAAGGAACATGAAGCGTGAAGACTTTTGTTTTTGTAGTTTCATTTTCTCTTTCTTGAGTCATAGGAAACACCATACTGTTAAAGGGTGTCGAGGAAATACTAAGGAAAAATTTCCACGTGATGCTCAACTCAAAATCCTACACCTAGAAATCGCTTCGAGTGAAGCCATTGGAAATCTCATACAGTCCAGTCATATTCTTCAGTGATAGAGACGAAGTTCTTCTGGTCTCTGGGGAATTTGTTCTGACTGAGGAGTTAGGAATTCGCCAGTGCGGATTACCTACACAGTGAGGAACATGATAGCCCCGAGGATTTTGCTACTCAAAATTCCGACCGTTGTTGTGCTATGAGCCAGCTGTCCCATAATATCTATCCATCTAAGGGTCATATAATTGAAGGGCATTTATGTCTTATCATGTCGGGTTGCTCCCTAGGCTATAAATAGCCGCCCCCTACAACCACTAGCTGGTTGGCTGCTCCGAGAGAAACTGACACTTGTCATTTGAGAGCAACCCATCCTTCGAGGACTTTGAGCGAAAATCATCAAGTGAGGAAAAACCCGAACCCAAACACCTACAAACCCCAAGTGATTGAGCATCACTGAAGAGATTGATCCTACGTGGATCCGACGCTTGTTACCATTGAAGACTGTGCTTCTTCCAGACGGTTAGGCGTCATGGTCTAGATCATCCAAGAGGAATTGTGGATCGCCGAGTGACCAAGTTTGTGAAGGTTTGGAAGTCACCTGAAGACTTACCACGAGTGATTGGGCGAGGTCTGTGTGACCTTAACTCAAGGGGAATACAGTGAGGACTGAGTGGGTGTCCGGGACTGTGTGTCCTTGGGTTTAAATACCTAGCCGCCCTAACCAAACGTACAACTGAGACAGCAGTTGGAACTGGTCTACCAAATCATTGTCTTCACCAAGCTTACAGGTTCCATGTCCTCAACTCTTTCATTTCCTCATAACTGTGCTGTGTGATTGTTCATATCTGTGCTTGAAGACTTTGACTGGAGATTTTCTCAACTTCCTCAGTTCAATTTCTTCAGTCTGTTTGTCTTCATCTTGTGTTATCATGTGCTTACGCTTTATGTACTCTGTGCCCATCTTCATTTCATCATGATGACTATGCTTGTGTTCTGTTATGTTTACTTTTGAGTACTTATTCCGCTGCTAGTAGTTCTTCACTAAGGAATTTCCTCACCTGCAAATTCCTCAGTGAAGAATTCATAAAAATCACCTATTCACCCCCCTCTAGTCGATATAATGCACTTTCAATTGGTATCAGAGCAAGGTACTCCCTTGTTCTGTGTGATTTTCGTTTAACCGCCTGGAGTTTTAGTTATGTCGACCGCAGGTATGATCAAGGTCTCTGCTGGGTGTCCTACCTTCGATGGGACGGACTACCCCTACTGGAAGAATAAGATGCGAATGCATCTTGAAGCAATTGATAACGATCTCTGGTATGTTGTGGAAAATGGTGTTCCTTCAGTCACACCTTCTCTGAATGCTGCTGATGTGAAGAGATTCAAGCAACTCGATTCTCAAGCGAAGAATGTCATATGTGGCCATCTGAGCAAAGGACAGTATGGAAGAGTGAGTGCTTTGGAAACTACTAAGCTTATCTGGGATAGACTGTCCAAAGTGAATGAAGGAGTCTCAACACAGCGTGACTCTCGAGTTGATGTTCTTCGCTCTCTTCAACCGCTTCAAAAGACTCGACAATGAAAATGTTCAACAAACCTTTGATCGCCTCACTGACATCTCAAATGAGCTTCAAGCACTTGGTGCCACTGACATCACCGACCATGAGGTGGTGAAGAAATTGCTAAGATCGCTTGATTCCTCATTTGACACTCTGGCATTGATGATACAAGAACGTGTTGATTACAAGTCACTTGATCCCGCTGATATTCTCGAGATGCTAAATACTCATGAGTTCCAACTTGCTGAAAAAAGAGATCTCTATGGTTCGAGCTATGGCAGATCACATGCACTGAAGGCCAAGGCAGTATCTGAGTCCGAAGATGAAGACTCTGGTAGCAGCCTTGGTGATCCTGAAGAACTAAGCCATGAGCTAGCACTGCTCGTGAAGAAGTTCCAAAAGTTCTCAAGACGTGGTCGCTTTGGAAGACCCTCAAGGAGCAATGATTCCTCATCCAGTGACTACAAGAGGAGGCTCTGTCACAAATGCAAGAAACCTGGACATTACATTCAAGATTGTCCCCAGTGGGAAAAGAAATCAAAGAAGAAGAAGTACAAGGATTATAGTTCTGGTGATGCGAAGAAAAAGAAGAAATCCACAAAATCTTCATCATCAAAATCCTCAAAGTCTTCATCTCACAAGAAGAGCAGCTCCAAAAAGGCTCGGGCATTCATTGGCAAGGAAATGGACTCTGAGGCTGAATCTGAAGAAAATGAGGAAGAGGAGGGATCTGAGGAACCCGAATCCGGTGTGGCAAGCCTAGCCCTCGCTACTACATTCGTCAGCAAGTCTATCTTCAACTCTGAAGAAAATGACCTCACCAACAAGGCTGATGAAGGCAATGATGACTACGCTCCCACCTATTGCTTCATGGCAAAGGGTGCCAGGGTACTCAAATACACCTCCTCTGAATCAAGTGAGAATGAATCTGATGAAAACCTCAAGCCCAGCTATTCTAAACTTGCTAAGATTGCTGTAAAGCAACAAAGGGCTTTTGAAAAGGTTCACAACATGTTATACAAAAGTGATGATATGTTGGGTGAAGAAATGGATCGCACTAAAGCCTTGACTGAAAATCTTCTGAGACTTCAGACCAGGTTTGACAACCTTCAAGGTCATCATAACACTCTCTTATCTGATCATGAGAAGCTTTCTTATGAATTTCTTCAAAGAAAGCAAGATCTTGAGAAGCTAAGAGTGAGTTATGAAGATCTTCAGAAGGAGCGTGATTCATTACTTGCTCAACAAATCAGCGCTTCTCAGGAAGAATTTGTTCCTCCTTGTTTGAAATGCATTGAACGTGAATCTGCTAATTCTTCACCTGAATGTTCAAATGCTGCTAATGTTTCAACTTCTTCACATGCCTATGCTATCACTAATTCCTCATCTGAGGACACTGCTAGTATCATTGACGATGCAGGGCTGAAGGAATTGTACATGACAGGCATGTACAAAAGCCTCAAAGGGCATCAGACTCTTTATGATGTGCTTAAAAAGCAGATCCTCAACAGGAACCCTAGGAAAGAGGGTATTGCCTTTGAGAGGAAACTCAATGCTGATGGTACATATTGGAAGCCTGAGCAGTACCCCAAAACTACATGGGTTGCTACAAAGGGACCTCCCATCTAACTTATCTGGATTTGCATGTGAATCTCCCTGTTCTGACGATGAGTCATTTGACTCCAACTATAAATTGTTCAAATGTCAGAATGGTGAAGTATTTGCTAGATATGTTGGCACTAACTGCAGGAACGGTCCCCTTATGAAAAAAATCTAGGTTCCCAAAAGGTGCCTTGAAAGTCTTCAGGTGAATGTCCTCAGGACACCACCTATGAACAATAGGAACCCCAGATCAAATTCTTCATATGGACCAAATTCCTCAAAAGGATCAAAGTCCTCACATGAGTATCATCGTGCTAACAACTCTGTTTCGCGGGGAAGAGCTAAGGGCTATGAATATGAGCATTATTCTTCTAATCATCATGTTCATAAGTCCTCGAAGAATTTCTCTGCTTATTCATATGCTTATCCTAACTCCTCTTATGTGAAACGAAATGGACTGGCTTCTATGCCACCTTTCTCGTATGGAGCTCGCAGAGTGATGAACTCTTTGCCACCCCTTCAGATGTGGGTGGTGAAGAAAAAGAACTAATCTCTTCTGCAGGGTCAGGTCTCCAGACATACGTAATCGTTTGAAGAATTTGCTGGAGACCTGAGTATGCCTGAAAGGACGCATGCTAATCATGAAGAAATGAACTTTCATTTCTCACGTCCTCATACTGCTTTATCTGTTCTTTTGCTTGATGAAATTGATCTGATGAATTGATGTCATATTCATAAGTTGCACTAATTCATCTGCAAGATGATCAACCCAAAGCCACTGAGTGGGTCCTCGATAGTGCATGTACAAATCACATGACTGGTGACAAGAATCTATTGATGGATGCTCCATTATCTCCGTCGCATCTGAAGCATATCAGCTTTGCCGACAAAGGCAAAAGTCAGGTATTGGGTCTAGGTAAGGATGCGATCACAAAGGATCGACACAAGGACAAAGTCATGCTTGTCGAGTCCTTAGGATACAACCTCATGTCTGTCTCAATGCTTTGCGATCTTGATATGGTTGTTGTATTTGGCAAGTACCATTGTGTTGTGGTTATGGAAGCTGACAATTCCAAAGTCTTCAAAGGCTTTAAGAGAGGATATTTGTATATTGTTGATTTCTCTACAGGACCACAACCAGTCGTGTGTCTACTTGCAAAAGCTTTAGAAGGCTGGCTCTGGCATCGACGACTTGGTCATGCAGGCATGAGGAATCTGCCCACGCTTGCGAAGAAGAAGCATGTCATCGGCATCGAGAATGTCAAATTCCTCAAGGATCACCTATGTGGAGCCTGTGAAGCTGGGAAGATGACAAAGGCTAAGCATCCAGCAAAGACTATCATGACCACCACTCGTCCATTTGAATTGCTTCACATGGATCTCTTCGGTCCTAATCATTATTCTGTTGTTTCAAATGATGCATCTCAATATGGCTTTGTTATTGTTGATGATTACTCTCGATACACATGGGTACACATTGTTACTTACAAACATGAAGTGCAGGAAGTCTTCAAACGATTTTCCTCGAGGGCTTCAACCAACTTCGGTGTGAAGATCAAGCACATCAGAAGTGACAATAGAACTGAGTTCAAGAATTCTGGTCTAGATGACTACCTTGATGAACTTGGTATTACTCATGAGTTATCTGCTCCTTATACTCCTTAGCAGAACGGCGTCCTGGAGTGCAAGAACAGGACTCTTGCTGAGATGGCTCGCACTATGCTTGATGAATACAAAACGCCTCGTCGTTTCTGGATTGAGGCAATTGATACTGCATGCCACATCATCAACAGAGTATATCTTCACAAATTCTTCAAGAAGACTTCCTATGAACTCCTCACTGATAAGAAACCCAATGTAAGTTATTTCAAAGTCTTCGATGCTAAATGTTGGATTAGAGATCCTCATCACAACTCAAAATTTGCACCAAAAGCACATGAAGGTTTTATGCTTGGTTACGGAAAGGACTCGCACACCTACAGAGTCTTCAACAACGTTCTTCACAAGGTTGTTGAAACTGTAGATGTGCAGTTCGATGAAACTAATGGCTCGCAAAGAGAGCACCTGCCTACTGTGATAGATGAACCAGCACCTGAGGAAACTATCAAGTTCAAGGCTACTGAGGATGTCATTCCTACTGAAGAATCTGCTGAAGAATTCATTCCAGAACATGAAGAACGTCGAGCTAATGCACATGAAGAAAATACTGAATAAAATGGTGCTGAAGAGAATGTTGATCAAATTCCTCAACGACAACCAGCTCATCCTCGCATTGCAAAAGAAGTGCAAGTTGAAAAGATCATCAATGACATCAAAGCGCTAGGTCCTCTCACACACTCAAAAGCTTCACATTCATCTAACTTTTGTGGGCACTATGTTTTTTCTCTATCATAGAGCCCACTAAGGTAGATGAAGCATTTCTGGAGCCTGAGTGGATTCAGGCCATGCAAGAAGAACTACATCAGTTCGAGCTCAACAATGTCTGGGAACTGGTCAAACGTCCAGATCCTCGCAAGCACAATATCATTGGCACAAAGTGGATCTATCGCAACAAGCAAGATGAAAATGGCCTTGTGGTGAGGAATAAGGCACGGCTCATAGCTCAAGGCTACACACAGGTTGAAGGAATTGATTTCGATGAAACTTTTGCACCTGTTGCTAGACTTGAGGCTATTCGCATATTACTTGCTTATGCTAACCATCATGATATCACTTTATATCAAATGGATGTGAAAAGTGCATTCCTCAATGGTAAGCTTGAGGAAGAAGTATATGTTGCTCAACCCCCAGGTTTTGAAGATCCAAAGAATCATGACAAAGTCTTCAGACTCAACAAGGCCCTCTATGGCATCAAGCAGGCCCCACGGGCGTGGTATGATACCTTGAAGGAATTCTTCATGAAGAAAGGCTTCAAACCCGGTTCACTCGACCCTACTCTTTTCACTAAATCTTATGATGGTGAATTGTTTGTGTGCCAAGTATATGTTGATGATATTACCTTTGGCTGTACTGACCAATGTTATAGTGATGAATTTGCCTACATGATGAGTGAAGAATATCAAATGTCTATGATGGGAGAATTAAAATTCTTCTTAGGTCTTCAAATCCATCAACAACGCAATGGCATATTCATATTTCAGGAGAAATACCTCAAGGATGTACTGAGGAAATTCGACATGCAAGATTGCAAAGGCGTCAAAATTCCTATGCCCACAAATGGCCATCTGTGCACTGATGAAAATAGTATTGACTTCGATCATAAGGTATACCGCTCCCTGATTGGTTCTTTATTGTACTTATGTGCATCTAGGCCAGATATAATGCTTAGTGTTTGCATGTGTGCCCGATTTCAAGCTACACCGAAGGAATCACACCATAAGGCTGTGAAGCATATTCTTCGATATCTAGCTCACACACCAACATTGGATTATGGTACCCCAAGGGCTCGGCTTTTGATCTCATTGGATATTCTGACTCTGACTATGCTGGTGATTGTGTGGACTGCAAGTCAACATCTGGTACATGTCATTTCCTTGGACGATCTTTGGTCTGTTGGTCCTCGAAGAAACAGAACTGTGTATCACTATCTACTGCTCAAGCTGAGTATATTGCCGCTGGTTCTTGTTGTTCTCAATTGCTATGGATGAAGCAAACTCTTAAGGACTACGGCATCAACATGAAGAATGTGCCTCTCTTCTGTGACAATGAGAGTGCCATCAAGATTGCTCACAACCCAGTTCAGCACTCGAAGACTAAGCACATTCAGATTCATCATCATTTTCTTCATGATCATGTGTTGAAGGGAGACATTTCTATTGAGCATGTGAATACTGAAGAACAGCTAGCCGATATCTTCACAAAGCCCTTGGATGAGAAGAGATTTAGCAAGTTGCGGTGTGAGCTAAATATCCTAGAATCTTCGGATGTTCTCTGAAAGGGACACTCATCCTAACACTTATGCAAAATTGATGACTTAGATGTGCAACACATGAAGAGACATTTTTCTTCAATCAATGAAGAATAACACTCTAAGTGTGAAGAAATTAACAAAGAATTTGATTCTCGGAACCCTACGATAATTGTACGCGGTGTCTGAAATCATCATTCTTATACGGTGGGTCACGCCACCACCAAAAGTTGAAATTCCTCAGTTGTTCAAATCTTCAACTTTGCATTGTCTTCACTGCTTCTGTTGTTCTTCTTCATTGGCTATATATATATATATATATATATGAGTTTATGTCCTCTACAGCATTCACTTATAGCTATATCTTCAAGTTGTTTTTTCTGCTAAGTGAATGTGATCAGACCCTTTCCCCTCTATGCTATACTCAACCCAATCTGTTCACAAATTCTTCATGTGCGTTCTATTTGAAACTCGTTCAAAATCTTCACTGTGACCTTGTCAGCTAAAAAAATTGCGAACGGAACTTTTAGCTTATCTTATCCAATTTTCGGCTTTGCCGCACAAACCGTTCCGCATCCCACGACATACTTATCCACTCACCCACGATCTAAACACGATCTCCACTTCTCAGTACGTGGGTGACACATGTCATGCGAATGAGAAGGGTCAGGGGCACGTTCGCCCAAATTCTTCGGGCGAACGGTTTTCACCATGGCTATAAATACCCTTCTCCCCTTCCTCACTTCTTTTACTCCACTCGACCTCTCTCCAGCTCGAGCTTCTCAAACCCTAGCGCCGCAGCTACTTCATCGTCGTCGGTGAGGAAGAGCTTCACTGCCTCGACCTCCTCGTCGTCGTACTCGCGCCGACCGCGGAAATCTTCACTTCACCGCCGCCGTAGCCGTATTCCTCCACCGAGTTAGGGCGTGGAAGATCTACACAGACGAACTTCACCTCTCCATCTCTTAGTTCGTCATGTTCTTCATCTAGGGTAATTAAAAGTTACTTTTACTGCCCTCTTTGATTCGAATGTTTTCTACAAAATCTTCAAAGGTGTTTTTCTTCAATCCTCACACACTAAAACACCTCACATATCATCTGTTCTTAATTCGTTTCTCTAAGCTATGTTTTTCTTCAAGATTCCTCAAATGTGTGAATTTTTGATCTACACATCTCTGGAACCTAAAACGAAGAACGCTTAGTGAAATTCTTCAAGACTCATCTGGTCAAATTCCTCAAACTTGTTCTGTTTACAAAACCTTCTGAGAACGCATATGACCTCTCCAAATTCCTCGCAACTATACTCTGTTCACAGGTACTCATGTCATGTGCTGAATCTCTAGGTTCTCATCAACTTAACTCATTTGCATCGTTCCTCGAAGAAAAGTTGCATACTTCTTCAGAAAATTCAATTGTTCAAATTCCTCAACTAAAGAAAATGGCTGACGATAAGAAGCCACAGAAAGGAGGAAAGAGGGCTGAGGTCAACGCAGCGTTTGAAATCCCTGATGACATATACAAAGATTACTACACTCCTGATGAGGCCAAGTTTGGAAAAGAGGACAAAAATCAATGCAAGGTGTGCATACAGAGGATAGAAAGGAGATGGGCTAGAGAGTGGAGGGAGTACAGATATATTACTCCCAAGTACATGAAGAAATTCGCACTCAATCCTCCATGCCCAAGACCTCCATTGGCACCTGGCCAAATAACTGATCCCACCAGCCTCAAGCGTGGTGAGGATTATCCGGATGAATGGGCCAAGCGCCAAGCCAAGTTGGCTAAACAAGCCAAAGAAGCTGTGAGGAAATTCAACAAAGACTCTGCTGCTGCTGCTGCCGCTGAGGCCTCTGTCAAGCCTAAGAAGGCCATGTCAAAGAAGCCCGCGCACAAGCCAAGTGCTTCACCTTCAGTGGTTTCAAGGCCAAGTTCCTCAGCAATGCCCTCACGGCCAGAATCTTCAAAGCCATCAAGGCCAACTTCTCATGTTGCTCCTGTTCCTCCCAAATCCTCAGCCCCTCACAAGTCCTCAGCTGCTCCGACAAAGTCCTCTGCACCTGTGCATCTCGCCACATGTCAAAGGACCACAGGCGTCTCAATTGCCTCAGGAGCTTCAGCTAGTTCCTCAGCTGCACCAAATTCTTCAACGGGACCCTCTCTACTGAAGAAAAAGGCCACTACTGGACGAGGTCCTCGCCCTAGTCCTCAGAAGAAGCAGGTCGCCTTCCAAGAGCCGTCTGAAGAAGATGAAGCTGATGATGATGAACTTGCTGAAATCATTAGAGATAGGCAAGTCAGGGCCGCTAGAGCCAAGGGAACGAATGTGCCACTACTTTTGGATCCAAAGTTGATCCTCGAATACATTGATGTTTGGCACAAAGACCCCAACACTCCCATGCCTGACTTCAAGCTGACTCGTGGCCAAAGTCACATGCTAACCCACTTTATTCGAGAAGAAAAATGGAAATTTGAGAAGGCCAGGCAGATCAAGAAAGCGCAGTACAAGAAGGAGCGGTATCTGAAGAAAAACGTTGTCTCTATGACAACTGAAGAACTTGTCGCTGTTCAAACTGAGATCAAGAAACTCAGTGATGAATTTGACGCATACCGTGCTGATTGGCTTGGAGCCAAGGTGCGCTTTGTGAAACTTGCGGATAACTTCACCTCAAATGTTGCAGCCCCAACGCAACAGGAAGTTCCTTAGGCTGAAGCATCTGCTCAGCCGACTGAAGAACATGCCAGCACCGCTGATGAAAATCAGGCTTCTGAAGAAAATGTAAGTTCCAGGGCTGATGACTGCATTCCAGCCGCTGAAGAAATTACCAGGGCATCCACTAGTGGTGCGCCTAAAGAAACTGAAGAAGTCAGGGCAACTGCATCAGTTGTGCCTAAAGAAAATCAACCAGATTCCTCTGCTCCTCCTGCACCTACACCAACTCCGATCCTTTCATCCGCATCAGATGTGAAGAAAACCAAGGTTGCAAAGCGTGCAGTAGTGAAGAAAAGGAAAGCATCAGCTACTTCAGATTCTTCAGCTCCGAAGAAAATGAAGCCTTTGACCAGCTCGTTTGAAAAGCCCGTCGATGTTGTTCCTCTCTCTACCATGCCATCAAAGGACCTTGTTCCTTTCGATGAAGAATATGTGATCCCCAGCGGATCTGATGAAGAAACTCCTTCTGCTGTTTTGTCAGAGCAGTTGGATGAAAAAATTGAAGTGGATGAGATCCCTTCAACACCTGTCATTTCCTCGCCTCTTCCTCAGTTCACTGCTGAAGAGGCCGGCGTTGACGAAATGGAAGATGAAAATGTGGACGTTGGCTGCTCCACACTAGTGATGAGTGATGAATTCTAGGAAAGTCAGCATCCAAACTCTCCAATGTTCACACCATTGCAGCAAATACCTCGGTCCCCTGCACAAACTGTTCAAATGGGCTCTGAAGAAACTCACCCCACTTCATCTGTACATGAAGAAATTCCAGCCACTAGTGCTGAAGAAACTGCTGCTGCTGAACATCTGAAGACGCAGACTGCCACTGAAGAGGAACCAAAAATTCCTCAGCCTGAAGAACCTGTGATTGAGATTCCTGAGGTCGTGATGCAACTCACTGACACTCCTCTACCCAAGCCAAAGGATCCATTCTCTAGGAAGCAAAAGTTCAAGGCTGGTGATTTCTTCGGCGAGCACGTATTCTTCGAAGACTACAACCCTTATAACTATGCTCACATTAGGAAGAGGCGTTTCTGGACAGCCAGCCAAGCAAATTTCTATTCCTCAGTGTTGTTCAACAAAAACAAAATCTTCTACCATGAGCACATTCCTCACGTGGATATGGAATCTCTGTCGTGCTTCATGCCAGTCCTTAGTGTTCTTCATGATGCTAGACTATTAAACTTCTGTTCTGACATCTGTGATTGGAATGAAGAACTGATTCTTCAATTTTATGCGACGCTGCACATCACAGGAGATTCTGAAGATGTGAATTCATGGGTGCTGGACTGGATGTCTGAGAACACTCACTACACAGCACCAGCTACTGAATTGCTTTGTGCCTTACCACTCAGTCCTCCCCTTGAAGAAGCTCATTGCATTTATAGTGAACCTGAGCTTACAAATCACTACATGCAAATTCTGAAGCCAGGTCAGGCCACATGAACCAAATTCCTCGTAAAGGAATTACTTTATGTGCCCAGAACTGTCTATCGCATTCTAACTAGGACAATGAGTCCCATCAAAGGCCACGACTCATCTGATGAGGAAATTGTTTGCATCATGAAGAATCTGGTATTCAATATCGTCCATGGCATTCCTATCAATTATCATGATTTCTTCATGAGAACTCTGGCAAATGTTGCACTTTCTCCGTTTGAGCTGAAGCCTTATGCACCTTGGATTATGAGATTCCTCAGGACAAGGTCTTCACTCAACTACAAAGTTGATTTTCATAATCACCTCAGCTACTTGCCCCCGATTGAAGTCCTCAAGCAGACCTATTCATCAGTTGATGAAAAGGGCAAGGCGCCAGCTGTTATAGATGAAGGCATTCGTCCATTGGATGGACAGTTTCGCAAAGCTGCATCTTATTCTACCAATGATGACTCTGCCACACATGACTCTGCCAATGCACCCAAGTCTACTCCTCAAGCCACTGCTCCTCGTGTGATGACTGATCATGAGCTTCTGCTTAGTCTTCATCAGAAGGTGGATCAAAATCATAAATGGGTTAAGCATCAGTTTGGTTCATTTCTTCACAACATGACTGCTACACACAATGCAGTGAAGAAAAACCATTACTACCTCCATGAAGTTTTCGGTCGCACCTGGTCCATTCTGTCACATCTGTATGGTGAAGAAGATCTCAAGAAAATGGGTCTCAAGGAAGATTTTGACTAGTCTGCACCTCCACCAAAGAACTCAAGAAGGTCAAGGTTCCTTCCTTGGTGGCCAGCTCATATTCTTCATCGCGCGACACTGATGAGAATGAAGACTTGGACAACACTGCGGCAGGCCCTTCCACGACAAACGACCCCAACAACATTGGCGCTCCTTCATCAACTTGATATTCTTCAGGGGCATTAGTCCTCATATTCGATCCTTTTGGTCATTTCATGACAAAGGGGGGGAATTTTGAGTTAGTCTTCAAGGGGGTCTTTCTATATGGGCATTTTTTTGTTAAGTTACAACTCTTGTTCTTCTGAGACTTTATTGGATCGATTTGTAAACTTAAACCCGATGGTGCTTTGATATTTTGATATGTGTTTCTGCATGCTTATTCCTCATATATGCTAATGCATGCATGCTGAATTACATCAGTCACCAAATTTCATCATGCATTTCAAATTCTTCATTACGATATGTCAAATGCGTGTATGGATTACAAGATATAGGGGGGATCTCCATGATTCTACTCTTCAAGTGTGCAATGCTTCAAAAGCAAATACCTCACCATGCACATATTCAGGGGGAGTTCTACTATATCTTGCAATCAAATTCCTCAATATCGGTATTTACACTTCATATGTTTATCCCCGTTGAAAACTTAACCTATATTGTCATCAATCACCAAAAAGGGGGAGATTATAAGTGCATCTAGTGCCCCTTAGTGACTTTGGTGTATTGAAGACTTATAGGTTAAGGGACTAATGCGTTTGTGAGTGTACACAAGTCTATAAGTCTATGAGGAGTTTGATATTTACAGAGAAAGTTGACCCTTAAAAATGAAGTTCTTCGACTGAAGACTTTGGATTTCTGAAGACTTTCTGAAGACTTTGAAAGTGAAGAAATTGGTGTGACCTTGAAGACTTGGTATTCATTCGAGGAACATGAAGCGTGAAGACTTTTGTTTTTGTAGTTTCATTTTCTCTTACTTGAGTCATAGGAAACACCGTACTGTTAAAGGGGGTCGAGGAAATACTAAGGAAAAATTTCCATGTGATGCTCAACTCAAAATCCTACACCTAGCAATCCCTTCGAGTGAATCCATTGGAAATCTCATACAGTCCGATCATATTCTTCAGTGACAGAGACGAAGTTCTTCTGGTCTCTGAGGAATCTGTTCTGACTGAGGAGTTAGGAATTCGCCAGTGCGGATTACCTACACAGTGAGGAACATGATAGCCCCGAGGATTTTGCTACTCAAAATTCCAACCGTTGTTATGCTATAAATAGCCTAGCTAGTTGGCTGCTCCGAGAGAAACTGACACTTGTCATTTGAGAGCAACCCATCCTCCGAGGACTTTGAGCGAAAATCATCAAGTGAGGAAAAACCCAAATCCAAACACCTACAAACCCCAAGTGATTGAGCATCACTGAAGAGATTGATCCTATGTGGATCCGACGCTTGTTACCTTTGAAGACTGTGCTTCTTCCAGACGGTTAGGCGTCATGGTCTAGAGCATCCAAGAGGAATTGTGGATCACCGAGTGACCAAGTTTGTGAAGGTTCGAAAGTCACCTGAAGACTTACCATGAGTGATTGGGCGAGGTCTGTGTGACCTTAGCTCAACGGGAATACGGTGAGGACTGAGTGTCCTGAGCTGCGTGTTCAGGACTGTGTGTCCTCAGGTTTAAATACCTAGCCGCCCTAACCAGACATACAACTAAGGCAGCAGTTGGAACTGGTCTACCAAATCATTGTCTTCACCAAGCTTACTGGTTCCATTTCCTCAACTCTTTCATTTCCTCATAACTGTGTTGTGTGATTGTTCATATCTGTGGTTGAAGACTTTGACTGAAGATTTTCTCAACTTCCTCAGTTCAATTTCTTCAGTCTGTTTGTCTTCATCCTGTGTTATCTTGTGCTTACGCTTCCTGTACTCTGTGCCTGTCTTCGTTTCATCATGATGACTATGCTTGTGTTCTGTTATGTTTACTTTTGAGTACTTATTCCGCTGCTAGTAGTTCTTCGCTAAGGAATTTCCTCACCTGCAAATTCCTCAGTGAAGAATTCATAAAAATCACCAATTCACCCCCCTCTAGTCAATATAATGCACTTTCACTTCCACGCGGGGATGAGGGGCGCTCTCCTCACAGATGGCACTCAGGTCTCGGTTGGCCCTCACCTTGAGGGCCTGAAGCATGGGAGCATGCTCACGCTGCAGCGTCTGCCGATGACACGCCTCGTCCGCATTCTGCTTCATGAGGGACGCGGCGCCATCGATCTGCCGCTGGAGCGAGAGCCAGTCAGCACGTGACGCGGCCAAGTCAGCCAGGGCCGAAGCCTCATCCGCCTTGGCAGCCTTCTCGCGCTGCTCCATCTCATTCAGCTTTGTCCTGAGGGCGGCGGTCCTGGCCTCAGCTTCGGCCTCCAGGAACTCCAGCTTCAGGCAGTGCTCATTGGCAAGATCCGCATGAACCTTCGCCACCATCCAGTCATCCTCCTCCTGGACCTTGGCTTCCTGTGTGGTGACAGCATCCTTAGTCGTGGCCACCTGGCGCTCCCTCACCTCCAGCCGCTAAAGCTCCAGGCTACGCTCCAAGGCCTCCAGCGCCAGTGCCTCCTCGCGCTTCAGGATCTCCTCCTCTTCGGAAGGTGCTCCTGTCATTGACGCCAGGACGGCCCTACATGCCTTGATCCGCTGCTCAATGGTAGCGTTCAAGTCCTGGAGCTCCCGTTCGTGCTCCTCGGTGGTCTCGCGATGATGGTCGGCTTCCCTGGCCTCCTCCAAGGCCCGAGCACTGGCCTCACGTGAGATCACAAGGGACACCGTGGCCTTTGCCTTGTCGTTCTCATGTTGAAGATACCCAAGGTTGATGGAGACCTTCAACCGGTGCCACTCGTGAGCCAGGTGAAGGTCCTCTGTCTCAAGGCGAGCATCGACTTTGACCAGCTCTTCTCTAAGATGGCTCAGCACACCCATTGCCTCCCGGAAGAGCTCATGGCGTATGGGGCCATGCCCGCGCACAAACTCTAGTGCAGGGCCAAGCCCTTGCTCCACGCCAAGGGTTATTGGGGAAACTTGCAGTGGCCTGCCTGCCCCTGGCAGGGGGCTTGAGGCCGGCGCCTTCCCTGCCACCTTGCGGGCTTTGGCGGAGGGGCTGGGTGGTGCGGCCTCGCCGCCCGAAGACGAAGCCAGTTCTGGGGTCCCTGCCCAGCCACCAGCAATGACCAATGGAGGAGCCCTTGGAACACCTTCCGCACCCCAGGCCGGAGCGCGAAGGAAAGAAACCAGGAAAGCAAGGTCGGGGGCCCCCGTCGGTACGTCCGCCTCTTGGGCAGGCCCTGTGCCTCAGGCGGTGGCCAGACATGAAGGGTTCGAGACCAAGAGCGAGCTGAGGACTGGTGAAGGCAGCACCTCGGGAGGCCTCACCGTTGACGCAGAGGGGGACCTGAAGAGCCGTCGTTAGGAAAGAAGGCAGCGCACAAGAAATCGCGAAGATAAGGTACTCACTCGTCTGTAGCTATGTACTTCCTCTGCTTTAGTGGCCGGTAGGCGTCACCACTGCATCTTGGACCCCCCTTTCTCTTGTGGGGTGCTTCAAAGTTCAGGCGAAGCTGCTTGAAGCCCCGAGCATGACCATCAGTGCCTGGGGCATTCGGCAGGGCACCTGAGGCGGTGACCTCGGGAGCGTTGGGCTGCGGCAACTCTCCAGCCCTCACCTCAAGACTGCTTGTCCGAGCTTCTGGGGTGGCGGGAGCTCCGGATCACGTCGGCTCTTCGGCCGCCCCCTTAGGGCAGGACACCCGAGCTTCGGCAGCTGCTACCTCAGGAGCGCCAGGCTGCGTCACCCCTTCAGCAGCTGCCCCGGTGGCCCTTAGCGGTATTCGCCCCCCTGGATCCTCCTCTGGGGCGCGCGCCACAAGGGCGGTAGGCAGAGGAACCACCAAGACGGGGTTCTCGCGGGGCCCTTCAAGGCCAGTCAGGCACAACCCCACTCATCAAAGAGGGGCATCTGCCTCACAAACTCCTCCTAGTTCGAGCAACAGTACAGGAGGCAGCCCTCCTCAGGAAGCATGGCCAGCATCGGGTCACCCGCCAGGAGCTCGAGCACCATGCGCAGCGTCTCTGGAGGAAGCATGGACACCTGGAGCATCATGGGGTCCTCGCTGCCGGAGAAGGCCCACATCAGGCGGAAATGGTGCTGAAGTGGGGCAATGCGGCACCGGATGGACTCCCTCACCACCATGGGCGCCATCACCCCAAGATCCTTCAGCTTGGCCAGCTGGCACCAGACTTGACCAAGCCGATGGTCGACAAGCTTTGCGTGCTCCCAGCCAGAGCTAGGTACGGCCGGTGCCCGAGGAAGCATGAGCAGAGAGTTGAGCACGTCGACGTCCACGAACACCCACCGCTTTCGGAATCCACTTATAGCTGGCGAGAGCTCAAAATCGATGCCCGAGCCGGCCGTCACCGCCACAGCCTAAAAAGCCACGCACCCCGAGCACTGGCGGGCATCGACCAGGTGAAGTGAGAAGAAATGGTAAAACAAGGCCACGGAGGGGGCGATGCCCACCATGGCCTCGCAGACAAAGGCGAAGACGGCAAGAAGAATGATGGACTGAGGATCCAGATGCAGCGCGTGGACTTGGTAATGAGAGTGTATGGCGTTGAAGAAATCAGAGAAGGAGGGATCGGGCCGGCCAAGAGAGCGTGAAGATGAAGGGGAATCTCAGTGGTTGCCATGTCAACCATGGTCTGGGAGGCGGGCCAAGCCACCGTTGCCTTCCACTCATTGGAATTGCCGGCAATTGCCAGATAGATCTTGTCTAGCCCTTCTTGGTTAACCACCATCGACCGCTCGAGGGAGGGCTTGAAGGCTGGCGGGGGCTCGACCGAAGTGCTGGCTCTCCTCTTCTTCTTCGACCGCGGCGCCATAGCAGCAAGGGAGGACCAGCGTCGTTGTCAGATCTGGGAAGGGAGCCGCTGTCTTTCTCGGAGATGAAGGGAGCCGGGGGAGAGCACGGCAAGCAATGAAGGTGAGGCTGCGTTGGCGATGGCGGCCACCAAGCCGGGCGAATATCAAGGTTGTGTGGGGAAGTGGGGGCGCCCACAACCCACCAATCGCCACGCGTTAACCGAGGCCACAGGCGGTTGGGGCCCACTGTGCTCCGCACTTGCCCTTTGGCTTCGCCTCGAAGCCAAGTACGAGCGCGCCTTGGGCCCGGGGGCTACTGTCGGTGTCCTGGGAACAGGGGTACCCGGACTTGCCTGCCTGCGGCCCACGACGTGGCTACATCGATGGCCCGGTACAGCCCAGCTTTAGCAACAACAACCCAAGACCCTCGTGAGGTGGACGACACCAAGGCCTTCCTAGGGGGTGGCCTCGCTAGGCTGGCTCCCAAGGAGCGGAGACATCAAGGCGAGGTGCACCTCACGAGGTTCACATGACGTGAGCCATAACGATCAAGGCCAGGCGGGCGCCAGTGGGCGCAGTGTACCAGTTTACCCTTTGGTGCCAAGGAGGCAAGCGCGGGCGTGGAGTCCCGAGGAATCAAGCAAAGGTTTCCATATTGGTGCAACAAGACCAAGACCGCCAGGACGGCAGGGCGGAGGTCATCGCGGAGCCCACCTTGGTGTCACCACCAGAGGCTTTCGCAGGCAAAGACTACTTTTGTCAGGATAACTTGTACTAGTTGTCCCGTTTCAAATTTGGTCGTTATGGGATCCCTTCCCACCTTGCATTTGGGAAGAGGACCAAGGCCGCTATAAATAGGACTTAGCCACCACCATAGAAGGGGACGGATCATTCAAATCATCCTCTCACCCACTAGCTCATCGAGCTCAAGAACACCTCACCCCCTGAGGCTGTGGAACCACTGTACTAGTTCATCCTCAGCCCCTCGAGGCAATCCACCACAAAGCTGGAGTAAGGTATTACACCGCAAGGTGGCCCGAACCAGGATAAATTGTTGCATCTCATGTCCCTTGGGTTTGTCAAGTTAGGCCTAGGAGTCGTTGAGCAGGAAGATTGGTGAGGACAAGTTCTTCACACGCACCCTAGTGTTCGAACCTCTCAAGGGTCTGCAGAACCCTGGATCCGACAGAGCTCAACCATCGAGGTCGGCAGCGGCTTGATTAGAGCACATCCATCACGGTCAGTGGCGGGATAGTGGAGGTCAAACTCCAAGCGGTAGCCCCACTAAGCTTTGCTCCTCGACCCTGCTATCTCGGCATACCGCCGCATCGCGCTTCTCTATCTGATGGGTGGAAGTCGTTGCGCAGCTAATTAATTAAGGTATTCTTTTCGTTGAGTGGCTTAATTAAGGTATTCAATTCATAAGGGTAGTGTTGTAGTACTCTGCATGTAAATTGATTGGCCATTAAGTTTTGTCATCGCACGAATGGATAACAATATGGAGCGTCATTAGTAATTATGAAAATAAAATCTTGTGATTTATGCACACATCTTTGGGCATCGGTTAATCCGTGTATTAATGTTGTTGTTTTGTTTTTAATTACCCTTCATGTGGTGCAGATGGATCGATCTGAATGGATAGAAAATCGCTGAAGCTCAGATTTTTATATGTGGCGTGATGGAGTTCATCAATTTGGCTAAAAGTACAAAGAAGAGAATTGGTGATGAGGATTACATCCTGTGCCCATGCAGTCATTGTGCCAATACATAGTCACATAAAGTTACAGCTGTCGAGTTCTGTCGACGTCCTGGGAATGGGGGTACCCAGACATGCCTGCCTGCGGCCCAGGGTGTGGCTCCACCAGCGGCCTGGTACGGCCCACCTTCGTTAACCAACACTAAAGACCCTCACGAGGGGCCAAGCCTCGCGAGGCGGATGACACAAGACCTCCTAAGGGGCGGCCTCACTAGGCTGGCTCGCGAGGAGTGGAGATCAAGGCAAGGGGCACCTCGTGAGGTTCCCGTGACGTGAGTCGTGACGACCAAGGCCAGGCGGGCGCCAGCGGGTGCAGAGTGCCACTTTCCTCTTCGGTGCTAAAGAGGCAGGCGCAGGCGAGGAGTTCCGAAGTGTCAGGCAAAGGTTTCCATATCGGTGCAATGAGACCAAGACTAGCAGGACGGCAAGAAGGAGGTCATCACGGAGCCCATGACGGCGTCATCACCAGAGCCTTTGGCAGGCGAAGACCACCTTTTGTCAGGATAACTTGTACTCATTGTCCCCCTTCAAACTGGCCGTTGTGGGATCCCTTCCTGCCTAATATTTGGGGAGAGGACCCGGGCCTCAATAAATAGGACTAGACACCACCGTAGGGAGCATGGGATAAGGTACCGGATCCATTCCACCAAGGCCACCACTATCGGCGTCCTGGGAACGGGGGTCCCCACACTTGCCTTCCTGCGTCCCACGGTGTGGCTCCGCCAGTGGCCCTGTACGGCACATCTTCATCAGCAAACACTCGAGACCCTCGCGAGGGACCGATCCTTGCGAGGCGGACGACGCAAGACCTCCTTGGGGGCGGCCTCACCAGGCTGGCTCATGAGGGGCGGAGAGATCAAGGCAAGGGGCACCTCGCGAGGTTCCTGTGATGCAAGCCATGACGACCGGGGCCAGGCAGGCACCAGCATGCACAGTGTCCTCATTTCCTCTTTGGTGCTAAAGAGGCAAGCACGGGCGAGGAGTCCCGAGGCATCGGGCAACGGTTTTCATATCAGTGCAACGAGACCAAGACCAGTAGGACGGCAGGACGGAGGTCACCGTGGAGCCTAGGACGACATCACCACCAGAGCCTTTGGCAGGCAAAGACCACCTTTAGTCAGGATAACATGTACTAGTTGTCTCCTTTCAAATTTGGCCGTTGTGGCATCCCTTCCCGCTAGCATTTGGGAAGAGGACCCGGGCCTCTATAAATAGGGCTAGCCACCACAGTAGGAGGCAACTGATCCGAGGCCATTCAGATCATCCTCATCCACACAAACTCACTAAGCACAAGAGCACCTCTCCTCAGGAGGTTGTTCTTCCCTTGTAACTATTGATCCTCAGCCCAAGAGGCAATCCACCACACCACACTGGAGTAGGGTATTACACCACATCGATGGCCCAAACCAGTATAAATCTTGTGTCCCTTTGTTCTACGAGTTCGACGCGTTGAGCCTTGAGATCGCCGTGAGGGAGAGTGCAAAGGGGGAGGAGAGATCTTCGTGTGCACCCCAGTGTTCGAACCTCGAGGGTTTTGCCGAAACCCGAAATCCGACATTTGGCGCGCTAGGTAGGGGTGCACCGAACCCTTCCTTTCGTCGATCCACGCTCCGCCATCACCGCGCCTTGCCCCCATGGCCGACATTGCTCTTCCGGCTGCGATGACAGATGCCCATGGCGGAGCCAGGGGGCTTCGGGCCTTAGCCCCCACCTTGCGGCGGGTGCAGTGGTCACCCAAGTTCAAGCCAGATATGCCACCGTGTTACGACGGCCCGGCGGACCCGTCGGCCTTCCTGCTGGCGTATGAAGAGGTTGTCCTAAAGGCTGGGGGCGACGACAAGGTCATGGCCAACTGGCTTCCCATGGCCCTCACTGCTGCACCGCGCGCCTGGCTGCTCAACCTCCCAGGATCTACGGAGGCATCTTGGGAGGAGTTGCGCAGCCTCTTTGTTGCGCGCTTCGTGGCACCGGCGCCCCTCGCTGTCGTGGCCCTCCTCGACGGCTCGCAAGCGTCGCCCTCGGGCTGTCACACCAAGTCGTTCCTTTGCTAGGTCGGCGCCGTTTCCGTGCGGCAGGGAGCTCCCCCGGGTTGGGCGGCGCCCAAGGCCGACCTGGCCTTCGACTCGGGGGATCACCCAGTCACCAGCGTCGGCTCGGGTGTGCTCCCAATGCTTTGCACGCCCACCATTTGAAGCATAACTGTCACCAAGACCCTCATCGACGGTAGCGCCGGCCTCAACATGCTCTCTGTGGAGGCTTTTAGCCTCCTTCACGTGCCGCTCGAGCAGCTCTGCGAGTCCCCTGGGGCAGATCCATCTTCCCGTGACCTTCGGCACCCGTGACCACTATCGCACTGAGCTGATCGACTTCGACATCGCCCGTATTGGCCTCCCGTACAACGCCATCCTCGGGTACCCGGCACTGCTCCATTTATGGCAGCAACCCATCCGGCCTACAACCTCATGAAGATGCCCAGGATCAAGGACATCCTCACCATAGTCGGAGATACCAAGGAAGCTCTGGTAGTGCTCAGGCTTGCACTCAAAACCGCCGCGGCAGCACGACCGGACGACGAGGTCACCTCCGGAGTCAAGGAGGCCGCACCAGCTAAGAAGAAGCAGTTGTTCACTCAAGATCGGGCAGAAACCAAGCAGGTGCCGGTCAAGGAACATGGATTCTCTAGAGCCACCTTCGCCATAGGTGCCAACCTCGACCCGGATCAAGAGAAGGCATTGGTGAAGTTCTTGCGTGCAAACAAGGAAGTATTTGCATGGGAACCCAAACAGCTGGTAGGGGTCCCAAGAGGGGTGATCGAGCATCACTTGAGGGTGTGCCAAATGTGCGCCCTGTGAAGCAGAAAGTGCGGCAACAATCCACGGAGAAGCAGTCCTTCATCGTCCAGGAAACCCGCAAGCTGGAGGCCGCGGGTGTCATTTGCGAGGTTCGGTACCCCGAGTGGCTGGCGAACCCCGTCGTCATGCCAAAGAAAGGTGGGAAGGAGCGCATGTGTGTCAACTTCACCAACCTCAACAAGGCTTGTCCCCAAGATCCATTCCCACTTTCACACATCGACAAGATCGTTGACTCCACCGCAGAGTGCGGCCTGCTATGCTTCATGGATGCGTTCTCGGACTATCATCTGATCAAGATGGCTGTAGAGGATGTGGAGAAGACGGCCTTCCTAACCCCGTGCGGGGTGTACTGCTACACCTGCATGCGGTTTGGGTTGCTCAACACAGGCGCGACCTTCCAACAGCTGATGCACATTGCCCTGGGTCAGCAGCTCGGGAAGAACGCTGAAGCCTACATCGACGACATTGTGGTAAAGTCTCGGGAGGCAAGAACTTTGATTCAGGACCTGGAGGAGACCTTCGTGAGCCTGCGCCCAGTGGACTTGCGGCTCAACCCGGAGAAGTGTGTGTTTGGTGTCCCTTCTGGCAAGCTGCTGGGCTTCCTCGTGTCCCACAGGGGGATCGAGGCCAACCCGTTGACGGTCAAGGCGATCGAATACATGAGCCCACCACAAACCCTCAAGGAGATGCAAAGGCTTGCCGGCTGCGTGACTTCGCTAGGGCACTTCATCTCCAAGCTGGGAGAGCACGCCCTACCATTCTTCAAGCTAATGAAGAAGAAGGGCCCATTTGAGTGGACCCCGAAGGCTGACCAAGTGTTTCAAGACCTCAAGAGATACCTGACCGGCCCTCCAGTGATGGTGGCGCCCCACCCTCTCGAGCCCCTGGTGCTCTACCTTGCCGCCACTCCTTACTCTGCCAGTGCAGCTCTGGTGGCGGTTAGGGAAGAGCGCCAGGCCAAGGATACATCGCGCCGAGCTATGCCCCCAGCCGCTGCGACACAAGACCCGGAGGGCGCCGCAAGGGCTGTAGCAACACCAACGGATGACCAGGCCCAGCAAGACGACGTCCTTGGGCCTGCAGAGGCCCCAATGAGCGACCGGGCTCTGGCGGTCCCACCGCTTCTGGAGGCGCCTCAACCTCCGACAGACGTTTGCCCCGTCGCCGTGCCCGCCCACGTCGAGCACCCAGTGTATTTCGTTAGCACGGAACTGTGGGACGCAAGGCACGGTACCCCATGCCTCAGAAGCTCTTGCTCGCACTCTTGGTGGCCTCGCATATGCTACGGCACTACTTTCAAGGTCATCGAATCAAGGTCGTCTCGGCCTACCCACTGGAGAGGGTACTTAGGAGCCCCAACGCTGCTGGAAGGGTCGCTGAATGGAACATCGAGCTGCAGGCATTCCAGCTAGAGTTTAGCACAACCAGGGTCATCAAGGGAGCCGTGCTCGCCTATTTCGTGGCAGAATGGACGGATGCCCCGGGGCTTGAAGCAGGCAAGGATCGATCCCTCTCGCCGGGAAGTGAAGCGCCCGACGGCTGGGTTATGTATTTCGATGGCGCGTTTGCACGCCAAGGTGTGGGGGCTGGAGCAGTGCTCATCTCACCCACCTAGGACAAGCTCTATTACGTCGCGCAGCTCTGCTTCCAGCAGGGCGAGAAGGTCTCCAACAACATTGCAGAGTACGAAGGCCTCATAGCTGGCCTTAAGACTGCGGTGGCCCTAGGGGTGAAGCGCCTCACCATCAGGGGTGACTCGCAGCTCCTCGTCAACTTCTCCGATAAGGTATACGAGCCAAGGGACGAGCACATGGGGGCATACCTCGCGGAGGTACGCAAAATGGAAAAGCAGTTCCTGGGTCTAGAATTGCAGCACGTGCCCCGTGGCACCAACAAGGAGGCCGATCACATCGCCAAAAGAGCATCCAAGCGACTACCCCAAGAGCTTGGCGTCTTCGAGGAGCAGCTCTTCAAGCCGTCGGCACCACCTCCGCTTTGGCCAACGCTGCCTCGGGAGGAGCTCCCCTAACCACCTGCCTCGGGAGCCTCGACCTGCGGCCCGACCACGGGAGCGCGCCTACTCTTGGCGCTCGAGCCTCAGGAAGGGTGCTGGACCAAGGAGTTCAAGGAATACCTGACGCAAGGGACGCTGCCGGAGAAAGAGGAGGATGTGGAGCGCGTGGCCTGATAGGCCACGACGTACTGCATCCAGGATGGTGAGTTATACAGGAAGCGACCGAATGACGTTTCCTCGCGTTGTATCTCCATGGAACAGGGGAACGAGTTGCTAGCTGACATACACGGTGGAGACTTCGGGCACCACTCATCGTCATGAACCCTCATCGGCAAGGCATTCCACAGCGGGTTCTACTGACCTACGGCGCTCAACGACGCGACTGAGCTGGTGAAGTCCTATGAGGTCTGTCAATTCCATGCCAAGCAGATCCATCAGCTAGCGCGGGACCTCCATACCATCCCGCTCTTGTGGACATTTGCAGTCTGGGGGCTTGATATCTTAGGCTCGTTCCCTCGGGCGCCTGGGGGCTACCGCTACCTCTACGTCGCCATCGACAAGATCACCAAATGGGCGGAGGTAGAAGCTGTCCACACCATCCCAGCCGGATCTGCGGTCAAGTTCATCAAGGGTCTCGCGAGCCGGTTCGGGGTACCTAATCGCATCATCACCGACAATGGCTCGCAGTTCACTAGCAATCTCTTCAATACATATTGTGCTAACCTTGGAACACAGATCTGCTATGCTTCGGTGGAACACCCTAGGAGCAATGGTCAGGCCGAACATGCCAACGCAGAGGTCCTGACAGGCCTCAAGACCAGGACCTTCAAGAAGAAGCTCGAAGCTTGCGGCAGGGGCTGGCACGATGAGCTCCAGTCTGTGATGTGGTCCATCCGCACCACCGCCACCAAGGCAACACGCGAGACCCCGTTCTTCCTTGTCTATGGAGCAGAAGCGGTTCTTCCTCACGAGGTCAAGCATAGCTCCGCGTGGGTCCTAGCGTTTGATGAGGCGCAACGGGACACCATGCGGGGGATGGACCTCATGCTGCAGGAGGAACACCGCCGCGAAGCCACACTTCGAGCGGCAAGATACCAGGAGGTGTTGCGGCAGTATCACTGTCGCAGCGTTCGCTCTAGGACGCTCGAGGTGGGTGACCTCGTCCTAAGGCGGGTTCTCTCCAGGGAAGGGCTGCATAAGCTTTCACCCATGTGGGAGGGCCTGTTTAAGGTTGTCCACGTCTCTAGGCCTCGCGTCATGCGCCTAGAGACGTAGGACGGGGTCCCCATCCTGAATGCGTGGAACATCCAGCACCTCCGAAAGTTCTACCCATGAAGCAAGGCCCGGCGCTTGTGAAGGAAGGCACAGTGCATGTGAAGGTCCCTGCTCGTGACACTCTCACGTAATAATGAGTGGGGCTGTACACGCCCCAGAGTCTCAGGAGTGCCGCCTTCGGTCCTCGGGGGCTTCCTCCCACGTTCTAGTGGCAGCACTTAGCTCCGCGCTGGTGAGAAGACTAGACTAGGTGCCAGACGCAGCTTTTCATTTGCTTTCCGTAGTTGGCTTGCCCCTCTTTAATGAAAATTTGCTTTCTGGTGTTCCTTGTCGGCTTGGTTCCATCGCCTTTTGCCTCCGCTTCTGCCCTCGGTTCCTTGTTTTGACCCGTGCTCTCCCTCGCATGCCTCGCGAGGGGGCTAGACGGGTGCCCTCGTGAGTGTTTTTCCTGTTCTTCGCGAGGCACCCTCGCTCGAGCTCGCAAGCTGGCGCATCTCTCTATCTATGCCCCTCGGGTACCACGATGCGAAGCGCTGGGTCGTGGCTGGCTACGCCTGTGACCAGGGCTCGGAAGAATAAGAGTTTCCTAACAAAATTTTGTAGTTTCTAGACGCCTCCCGAGCCAAGGAGGCCTCGCCAGGCACTGGGAAATGCGCGCCTCACGAGGCAGAAACTACTTCGAGCACGCCAAGCTAAGTTATTTCTACGCGCCTGGATAAAACGCCGATGCTGCAACGCGACATAGGAACTATAAACATAGCATAGCAAATTGGAAATCATGGTTCGTTGCACGCCCCTGCGGGGCCCCATACTTGTCTCTCTCTTAGTGCGGGAAGAAAAGGAAGAACGAAACAAAAGTGGCGCGTGCCCCCGCAGCAGTTCACGAGGATGGGCCCATGGCGCTCTCCTGGGCTCAGCCAGACCCCTCCTCGCGCTTCACTGGAGCGTGGCGACGAGACGACCCGCTGTGTAACACCCACGATGCGGCTATATCTCCCACGTGTCGGAGCACGACTTAGAGGCATAACCGCATTGTAGGCATGTCGCAAGAGGGGTAATCTTTACACATCCCATGTACTGAGTAAGAAGGATATAAAGAGTTGGCTTACAATCGCCACTTCACACAATACATAAATATAGCATTACATCAACCAGAATACAATCAAGGTCCGACTACGGAACCAAAATAAATACAACCCCAAATGCGATAGATCCCCGATCGCCCGACTGGGCTCCACTACTGATCAACTGGAAACGAAACAACACAACAAACACGATCTTCATCGAGCTCCTCCTTGAGCTCGGTTGCGTCACCTGCACTAGTATCATCGGCACCTGCAACTGTTTGGAAGTATCTGTGAGCCATGAGGACTCAGCAATCTCACACCCGCGAGATCAAGACTATTCAAGCTTATGGGTAGGAAAGGGGTAATGAGGTGGAGCTGCAACAAGCACTAAGCATATATGGTGGCTAACATACGCAAATAAGAGCAAGAAGAGAAGCAAAGCAACGGTCGTGAACTAGAAATGATCAAGAAGTGATCCTGAAACTACTTACGTTCAAACATAACTCCAAAACCGTGTTCACTTCCCGGACTCCGCGGGAAATGGACCATCATGGCTACACATGCGGTTGATGCATTTTAATTAAGTTAAGTGTCAGGTTTTCTACAACCGGATATTAACAAATTCCCATCTGCCCATAACCACGGGCACGGCTTTCGAAAGTTCAAAACCCTGCAGGGGTGTCCCAACTTAGCCCATCACAAGCTCTCACGGTCAACGAAGGATATTCCTTCTCCCAGGAAGACCCGATCAGACTCGGAATCTCGGTTACAAGACATTTCGACAATGGTAAAACAAGACCAGCAAAGCCGCCCGAATGTGCCGACAAATCCTGATAGGAGTTGCACATATCTCGTTCTCAGGGCACACTGGATTGTCCAAGATTCCGGTAGGCCAACCCAAAGTTGCCCCTGGTGGTCACCGGCTGCTGACAGGTTGGACCAACACTCAGAGGAGCACTGGCCCGGGGGTTTAAAATAAAGATGACCCTTGAGTCTGCAGAACCCAAGGGAAAAAGCCTTAGGTGGCAAAAGTAAAACCAAGGTTGGGCCTTGCTGGAGGAGTTTTATTCAAGGCGAACTGTCAAGGGGTTCCCATTATAACCCAACCGCGTAAGGAACGCAAAATCAAGGAACATAACACCGGTATGACGGAAACTAGGGCGGCAAGAGTTGAACAAAACACCAGGCATAAGGCCGAGCCTTCCACCCTTTACCAAGTATATAGGTACATTAAAGTAAACAAGATATTATAATGATATCCCAACAATAATCATGTTCCAACAAGGAACAAACTCCATCTTCACCTGTAACTAACAACGCTATAAGAGGGGCTGAGCAAAGCGGTAACATAGCCAAACAACGGTTTGCTAGGAAACGTGGGTTAAAGGCTTGACATGGCAATATGGGAGGCATGATATAGCAAGTGGTAGGTATCGCGGCATGGCAATAGAGCGAGCAATTAGCAAGCAAATATAGAAGTGATTTCGGGGGTATGGTCATCTTGCCTGAGATCCCGCAAGGAAGAAGAACGAGTCCATGAAGAAGACAAACAGACATAGCCGAACGGATCCTCACAACTCCGGAACGAAACCGAAGACGAGAGAGGCAATCCGGAAAGAAGCAAGCAACATAGTAAACAATCATCACATAAGCATGGCACGATGCGCAAACAAGTATGATGCATGTCCGGTTTAAAGAGGCATGGTATGGCAAATTGCACAAACAAACCTACAAATTAAGTGGAGCTAAATATGCAACGGAGTTGCATATTGAAGAAAACACCACATGACTTATTTGGTTCTCTCTCGTTTAGGTACTCAACAATATTAAATGTTGGTTAGCATGGCAAGAGGTGAAGCATAACAAAAACTATACTATCTAAACAATTTAAATGGGGCTGGATACAACAAACAACAAATCCGGGAAATCCCAATATGCATTAGCAATTTGGTGCAACAACAATTTTAAACATTTTTAGAAGTTTTTATCATGATGCGGATGACATATGCAAGTTTATGCAAGTTTTAAGAGAATATTGATAAGAGCATTATGAAGCATTTGTCATCATGGCGGAAACGAAAGGGGTGCCACGGCAACGATAACGAAACGGTGCCATGGTAACGTTCCGGTTCCGACAACTCATTGAGACGTCGGTGCAAAAGAAAGTGTGGCGGGAGCGTGCAAAAGATGGTGGGGTGATCCCGGTTACCGGGTTCCCATGGGTCGACGACGGTGAAAGGGCAAAAGAGGGGCAACGTGCACCGACAATTCGAGCACGGAGCAAGCACGATAATCTCATACATCACATATGCATTCGTTCACGGGCGGTCATCTCGGGGTTATACATTCCAAGCGTGCGTTATCGGAGGGGTTCGAGTTTGATGCGGTGTAGGGGAAGTAGACGTTCTCGGGATGTTCGTAGTAGAAGTAGTCGTTCTTGCATGCTCTAGGGTCGACAATAGAGGTTCTCATGATCTCGGTGACGGTAGTGGTACATGTTTATCATTGCACGAGTTTCCGTAGATGTTTGGGGTCACGGCGAGGAACTTGATGCATCGTTGAACTTGGCGTCCGAGGAATCCCGCGTAGTCGTACACGAGTCATAGTCGAACTTGACGGTTTCGTTACACGGTTCTTCGGACACGGTAGTTGTTCTCGGTTCGTAGACGAACTTGATGGAATCTTCAACAATGGAACTTGGTGATACTCCTTGTTCGGCAGTCGTACATGTTTGGAGTGGTACTTGCGTCTTCGGTCAGTAGTCGTTCGAGCGCCCTGGTCTTGCCGGAGGGGTACTTCGCGCTTGCGGTCCAACTTTAAGGTCATAGCCGTGTAGTCGAACTCCGTCATGGTCGTCGGGGTCTTGGCGGGTTCCAGAACAACAGCGGAATGCAGGGAGACGAAGCCGCAGCGGGTGGTCAACGCCCATGGCAGTTCAGGGCGTGGTGCGGGGCTGTAGGCTGACGCTGCTGGCGATCTGGGGACACCGGGACCCGAAGCAAAGGAGCAGGGGAGGAGCTGGGAAGCAGCGGCTGCAGCAGGAGCTTGGGCCATGGCTGCATGATAGGAGAGGAGGTGGGCGTGACGAAAGGACGGCACGACCCGGTTGGCCGAGGAGTTCGACGGCGGTCATGCTTCAGCGGCCTCGGTCGCCGGCAGCAGAGGTGCGAGGCGAGCTGCGGCCTCCTGGTGGTCGCGGACGGCGGCGATGCTGGAGACGGAAGGAACGGCGCGAAGGACGGGTGGCGCGGAGCAGCAATCTGCTACTGGTCACCGGCGCGGGCGAGACAAGGGGCGGCGGAGCGCCCTGGCTGATGGAGCAGAGGGGAAGGCTTGGGCGCTGGGGGAAGCAGCAAGACGCGCCATGGTGGTCAGAGCAGGGGAAAGAGAGGTGGCCGCGGCAGGGTCAGGGCGGCGCTCGGTGGTAGCGGTCTTGGAGGTGGGGTGGCGAAGGGACGGTGCTCGCCGGAGGGAGATGGGGATCGGGCGAGGCGCGATGCATGTGTGCGTGTGTGAGGCGTCACTACGAGAACGAGGGAGAGGGAGATGGTACCGGGCGAGGCGCTCTCTCCCTGTAGGTGCGGTGCACGAGGAGGACGAAGGGAGAAGGGGAGATCGCTAGGGTTAGAGCAGTGGGCTGCGGGAGATGGGCCTAGGGAAGTCGGCGGCAGGGCCTTGGTGCCAGTTAGGTGGGGAGAGGAAATAAAAAAAAGCCAGGAGTCTGCCGGGCTGTTGGGCTCCTCTCTCCTCTCTTTCTTCTTTAACCGAAAAGAAATAGAGAGAAAGGAAAAAGAAGGGGGGTTAGGGAAAAGAATTTGAGCAGGAGGACAATTTTCCTGGGCTCATAAAAATGTGCATGTTCACAGAAAAATAGAAGTGGCAAGATTGAAAGATCTGGATTCAAATCCATTTGAATTTAATTCAAATGGTTTGAGTAAGTACAAGGTTTTGAAGATTCCAAAAATGTTGGGAATTTTGGTGGAGCTCGGGAAACTTGAAAGAATTTGCGGCAAAGTTGGAGGCCAAGAATTGAGAAGGATAAGGCATGGAGCTTAACTGTAAGTGTCTTATGGTTAATTCCAAAAGAATGGAATATTTATAATAGCTCCCTAAAATATTGGGAGAGTATGTTATAAAGAGAAATCACCATGTGAGTCCCCTCGGTTTAAATGGACCGAAGATCCTTGCAATTTATTTAGTTGAGTTGCAAAAGATTTATGAGATGATGGCATGATGACATGATGCAACGCAAAAATAAAAGGGGAGGCACAAATGAAACACACGGCGAAACCCGGAACATATGGAAGTCTTCTCGAGCATCGGTCTCGGGGCATCACAACACTCCACCACTACGAGAGGATCTCGTCCCGAGATCTAGGATGGCACCGGATAGAAAACGGAAGAGGAAGAGGTAAAACAAAGTTGCTTCTTGGACAAACGAGTGAAACCACGAACCTTGAGAGGTTGAACAAATAGAAAGAAAGAAAGAATGCAACGAAGATGAACAAAGATGAAAACACTCCGTTAGGAAAGAGGAACAAGGAACATTGTGAAAACCTTGGGGTTGCACAGACATGAATGAAGAGCTCTCGTGACTAGGAAGGACATGTAACCACTTCAGTTGAAACGGAATAAGCACGGGATAAGACCGAAAGGATGCAGGAATCACTCCGGTAGAAAAGAGAAGTGAAACTTGACAAAAATGGGAAGAACTTGAAAAGAGGAGACGACACATCGGTTAACTGGATAAGCACGAAAAGAACATGCTCCTCACAATTCAAGATGATGAGTGAAGAGAGCAACATCACAATGCCTCTGGAAGGGAAAATAGAAGATAAATCATTGGAATAACAGAGTGGAGAAGAAAATGACAACTTCTGCCACAAATGAGCTTGGGAAACACCCTTCCAAGAAGGTTATCACGGAGTTGTTGGAAAACCAACAACGAAAAGAATAAGCTTGTAGTGGGCTTATGGAAAACATCTCAAAACTATGAGGTGAAATTCTGCCACTAACGGAAACAATAGATTGGATTGATATGAACAAGGAGACGAGAAGCTTGTCTCACTGGGAGGGTAAATGAAGAACTTGGGTCATTTATGAGCACCACAATTAGCAACCAACCTTAGGGAAAGCTTTAGGTGAAATATAACCCAAGATAACTCCAATGAAGAGATTGATGGGTTGAAAATATGTCTTGAGCGAAGAGAAAATGATGGATTTAGATATGTCACTCTTGAAAACTTGTGAATCATGAAACACGAAGGGAAATTATCAACAATGACATAAAACCACCTCAAAAGATGATATATGAAAGAATTGCGCTTTGGAATGCAAGATGAAGAATACTTGAGATCCTCTGAAAAGAATCTCAATGAACACTTGGAGAAGGAATTAAATCCTTGATGAACCATTGTGTGGAGCCTCCATGAAGAACTCTGGTAATAAAAAAGGATAAAGGAAAGAGAAGTTGAAAACACAAGGTGAAGCCTTGCAATGATTAGATGGAGCTTCACAATGACATTACCGAGAAAACTTGGCACTCCAGAAATAAAGGTGAACAACTGAAATCAAGAATTTTGATGAACCTCTGAAATAAGGAATTAATCACTTGGATGAAACAAGAATAAGAATTACATTATGCTTATCCTCCATCAATTAAATTGATGACAAGCAACGGATTTGGCATAGTACTTATTCCCGTTGAAAAGGGGTTGATGAGAGATATAGCGCAGACTTGAATAAGGTATTGATGGATCCACCGGTGGGGTTTGGAAACAACGAATGAATTGATATGATAACGAAGGAAGAGAAATCTCGAACCAAACCACCGTAAGAATTGAAAATGAACGAAGAAAAGATAAGGAAACACCCAGAAAAATTAGAGAACGAATGAAGATACTTGAGGGAATTTAGATACATGAGAACGAAGAGATCACGATCTGATTAGAGAAAACTTGAACGATGCACCGATAAGATTTGGAGAACAATAGCTAAAAGCTGAGAATGAATAATCTCGAAATGATGGCCTTCGGAGAATCAAACTGAAAAGACTCTTGAAATGCTTCGGATGGGTGAAAATAATTGTCACAAACAATTATGAGAGGATGGCATCAAGCTAGAACTGAGAATCTTCACGAGAACGGATATGATTGAAGAGAAACTCTTCCTCGGTCTTCAAATGTTGAGAATGATGACGAGAACCACCACTGAGAATTTTTAAGGCACTCCGGAAAGAAAATTGGAAAGGTTGAGCCAACGATGAAAAGAATTTGACCGATCTTGGAGAAATACATGTGACTGATGATAATTCATTCTTACGTCAAACTTTGAAATGAATTTGAGAAGCTCCAGAAATAAGAAGAGTCAGGTAAGATCCTGGGAAAAGACTTGTGGGTTAGGGCCCACTCAAAAGAAACCCCTTCAAATGATTACTTGAAAGGGAGATTGCACCGGTTGAATTAAATGGCTTGAATAAGATAAGACCTCGAAATAGCTTGAACGGATGCAGAGTGGAAACACGAATCTTCGAGATATCTTCAACCCTCTAGAACTAAAGAATAGCGAGAAGTGAAAGATTAAGAGGTACACCGGCATGAGAAAGCATTTGAACCGAGGAGAGTTTATGATCAATAAAGCTTGAATTGAAACAACCGGAGAAGAAAAGAATGAAGAATAATGAACTTGAAGCTCTGTTAGAATCTTTCTGATAATCATCGGATAAGGATATTGACGGAAAAGAATGGAGAGACTTCACATGAATAAAAGGATACTTGATTAAGAAATCCGAGTCCTTGAAGAAAAAGGGTGGGAGGGCGGGAAAAACAAAGGCAGCTTGGGACGAATGAAATGAACACCATTGAGAAGAATTAAGATTGGATCTTGCAAATGTTGAAATGATCGGATCCACTTGAAGAGAAACATGCCGGTAGAGAAGAAATTTAGATGACAATCTCGATGATCAAGAAGGATTAGAATTCACATAGATATATGAGAACACCGCTTAGGGAAGGTATGGAATCAACACTTGACATTGAAGCAACTCGAATACCACAACTCAAAACAAAACAAAGGATTGCCTTGTAGAAAAAGCCGGAACAAACATATGATAGAGATTTCGTCCTAAGTTTTCGTGGTGGGGCCCACACGGGCTCGATCATAGAGCGTCATCATGTACAAGGCAGTGCACATGACATACGAAGCGTCCCCGAGTCAGCATAGCCAAGGACTCTTTAAGACACAACGAGACCGCTGTAAAACCAACCGTGGATAGGCGGACCACTAGACGTCGAACCCCAATTTCATATCATACATCTGTCGAAAAGATATCCCAGGAGCTACTTGAATTCCCACTTATAAACTCCCGAAACTTTCTGGTTATGCAATCAGGTGTTGGGGATACACGGGAAGCATAATATCTCACCCAAAACTAGCAAATCCTACATCCAGCTGTATCCATCCTTCAACACATAACCGAGAAACCTTCGGAAATCAATTACCTCAACCTTCGAAAAGCATCCGTTATGAATTATGGCAATACTCCTGAACTCCCACCCCAGTACTAGGTGGCGTCGAGGTTATCTCACCAACAACTGCATAAAAGAGATTTTCGATGTCGGCGAACTCAGGTATTCCAGAACTGCAACGATAAAATTGTGACGACAACACCTCGGAGCTCAACTCCCCGGGACACTGCCACAAACCCTAAATGTCAGGAGGCACCAAGAACAATGTTCTCGTCACAAAACCATCGGAACAATTTCAAGATACCCGCGTGATCCTAAAAAAAATTAGTGAAATTTTTAGAAGAGAAGAGTCAAAACTCTATGTCAGGAGGCCTCACCAGAGCGACGAAGGGACTGAGGAGTAAAAAGAATCCTACTCTCCGATATATATAATCCTATAAGACTCAAAACATTTTTCTAGACTCAACAACGCCATCGATTCGATCAAGCAGGGGGCTCCTAAGTCGGGGATGGCTCTGATTACCAACTTGTAACACCCACGATGCGGCTATATCTCCCACGTGTCGGAGCACGACTTAGAGGCATAACCGCATTGTAGGCATGTCGCAAGAGGGGTAATCTTTACACATCCCATGTACTGAATAAGAAGGAGATAAAGAGTTGGCTTACAATCGCCACTTCACACAATACATAAATATAGCATTACATCAACCAAAATACAATCAAGGTCCGACTACGGAACCAAAATAAAGACAACCCCAAATGCGATAGATCCCCGATCGCCCCGACTAGGCTCCACTACTGATCAACTGGAAATGAAACAACACAACAAACATGATCTTCATCGAGCTCCTCCTTGAGCTCGGTTGCGTCAGCTGCACTGGTATCATCGACACCTTCAACTGTTTGGAAGTATCTGTGAGCCACGAGGACTCAGCAATCTCACACCCGTAAGATCAAGACTATTCAAGCTTATGGGTAGGAAAGGGGTAATGAGGTGGAGCTGCAGCAAGCACTAAGCATATATGGTGGCTAACATACGCAATAAGAGCGAGAAGAGAAGCAAAGCAACGGTCGTGAACTAGAAGTGATCAAGAAGTGATCCTGAAACTACTTACGTTCAAACATAACTCCAAAACCGTGTTCACTTCCCGGACTCCGCCGGAAATGGACCATTACGGCTACACACGCGGTTGATGCATTTTAATTAAGTTAAGTGTCAGGTTTTCTATAACCGAATATTAACAAATTCCCATCTACCCATAATCGCGGGCACGGCTTTTGAAAGTTCAAAACCCTGCAGGGGTGTCCCAACTTAGCCCATCACAAGCTCTCATGGTCAATGAATGATATTCCTTCTCCCAGGAAGACCCGATCAGACTCGGAATCCAGGTTACAAGACATTTCGACAATGGTAAAACAAGACCAGCAAAGCCGCCCGAATGTGCCGACAAATCCCGATAGGAGCTGCACATATCTCGTTCTCAGGGCACACCAGATTGTCCAAGATTCCGGTAGGCCAACCCAGAGTTGCCCCTGGTGGTCACCGGCTGCTGACAGGTTGGACCAACACTCAGAGGAGCACTAGCCCGGGGGTTTAAAATAAATATGACCCTTGAGTCTGCAGAACCCAAGGGAAAAAGGCTTAGGTGGCAAAAGTAAAACCAAGGTTGGGCCTTGCTGGAGGAGTTTTATTCAAGGCGAACTGTCAAGGGGTTCCCATTACAACCAAACCGCGTAAGGAACGCAAAATCAAGGAACATAACACCGGTATGATGGAAACTAGGGCGGCAAGAGTGGAACAAAATACCAGGCATAAGGCCGAGCCTTCCACCCTTTACCAAGTATATAGGTGCATTAAAGTAAACAAGATATAATAATGATATCCCAACAATAATCATGTTCCAACAAGGAACAAACTCCATCTTCACCTGCAACTAGCAACGCTATAAGAGGGGCTGATGTCACATCCCTAGTTCTGGTATGACCTAGACTAGCTAGTCATGTGTGCATCATGTTTAAACTTCATTTAAATTTGAATTGGGGAATTGTGAAACCCTTAGAAATCATTTCTGGAAATAACCCAGATAAAAATTGCTCCAAAAAGGTCCAAGAAAATGTTCATGTTGCTCTCTGAAAGTATTGGTCAGAGGTAAAATTCAAACAAATATTTTCAGGAGCTCATAAATATTTATTTTGGCCATTTGGAATTAATCCAGTATTTATTTGCGTTGGATAAGTATTTTTATATATACAAAATATTGTCCAATATTTCTAAATTTTGGTGAGGGGCTTTGGAGTGGTCCAACTAGTCCCTACTAAAATTTACAGAATAAAATAAGTTGATTTAGTATTTTACTAAGTCAGAACAAATGTCAAAAAATAGAAAAAGAAAACAAAAGTGGGAAAACTTACCTGAGGCCTGGCACTGTGCGGCCTAGCTGGCCGGCCCAACCAGCTGGCTCTGCCAGTCGTCGTCTCCACCGCGCCAGGAGGACGCCGAGCACGCGCTCGCCGCACGCGGCCACGCACCCGGCCACCTCCTGCCTCCCTGCTTGCTCCGCGATCCCTGCAGCGTCGCCACGCTCCCCCCAGGCCTCTCTCACTCTCCCTCGCCCTCATCCTCTCCTCTGTCACCCTCTCCCGTGACAGCCGAAGCGCTGTCGTCGCCGTAGCTCACCGCTGACGCGCTCTCCGCCGTCCCCTCGCCCCTCCGTCATGTCCACGCGCTCCGCCGCTGTGGGCTACGCCTCCTCGTCGAGACGCACGGCGTCGGACGCCCTGGAACGCCGCCATCACCATCGTCTTCCACCTTGGGCTCTACCGTCCACCACCGTCGATTCGCCGTTACCAGGCCTCCCCCGAGCCCACCGTGCTGCTTCGCGTGATCGTCGTGAGCATATCTCTGTTTCCCCTCTCTTCTCCCCCTCATTCCCGCGTCGTAGCCGTTGTTTCCACCCTGGCCGAAGCCATCGCCGCCGCAGCCCCTCGTCGTTGTGGCCACAGCCGCCGCAGCTCGCAGCCGAGCTCGCCATTGCACTCAGTGCACTCTGGCGAGTCGAGCGGGCCCGCTCACAGCTCCTGCCGTGCCCCACAACACCCCACACGCACCTGGCCAAACTCCGGCCGCCGCATTCGTCGTTGTCGGCGCCACTCCGGCCACTCCCCGGCCGCGCCACCACCACGGTTGGATGCGAATGAGTGTCTGCATCCCGTAGCTGCACTCCGCGTGCCAAATGGCTCCCTGTGGGCAAAACCCGCAGCGCACCGCCGCGTCTGGCCTCGCCGGCGTCGAGCCGCCGGCAGGTTTGCCCGGTTGACCAGGGGATTTGACCTCCCCTGGGTCTATGACATGCGGGCCCCGCCTGGTTAATTAGTCTAGTTTAGGTTTAAAACTAATTAGTTTAACCTAGGTTAGTGCTAATTAAACTAGGTTAGTTTAGTTAGTCACTGACCAGTGGGTCCCACTGGTCAGGTTTGACCTGGGTCAACCCAGTTGACCTGCTGATGCAGTGCTGACCTCAAGCTGACGCAATAAATGATTTCTGGAATTATTTTTAACTCAGGAAATTCCAGAATATTGCTTAAACTTCTAAAAATCATAATAATTCAACCGTAGCTCAGAATGAAATAATTTATATATGAAAAATTATCAGAAAAATGGAAGGAATCCATTTATGCCAGTTACATGCATGAAAAACCAACTTATACATGTTGTATAAGTAAAAATATAATATGGGCATTTTAAATGCTTCATTTTGAATTGCATTTGAATCTTTGATTCAAATGTGCTTCAACCAACTTGGTAGCATCTTGCATTAGTCCAAACACTAGCATTTGCACATGTCATGTTCATGCATCATATTGTTGCATTTGTTTGTGTATTGATTGCCGGCACTGTTTCTTCCCGATAGGTTCCACTCCGGAAGGTGTTCCCGAGTACCTGTCAGAGGAGCAGTGCCCCTTCGTCGTCTATCAGGCAAGCAAACCCCCTTGAGCATTTCGATAAATCCCACTCTCTCGCTCCTGCTCCTTTTATTGCATTAGGACAACAACGATTCAACTGCTACTTTTCTGCTGCGGTAGTTGAACCCATTCCTCTGCATGACCTGTCATTGCCATAGTAAATAGTTGAAACCCACTAGCATGAGTAGGAGTTGCTTGAGCCTTGATGTGCCTACTCATCCATGCTTGTTTTCTTTATGCTAGCTATCCTTAGAGTTGTGCCAGGTCTGATTCATCGGGAATGAATCGGAGTGGTAACATGTCCTACCGATAAAGGCTAAGTGTGTGAACACGTTTTGGTAAAGGTAGCGATGAGAGGCCATGTAGGAGTACATGGTGGGTTGTCTCATTGGAACCGTCCCTAAGCATTGAGTTCTGTGTATGTTATCCAAGTCCAGTTACTACCACACATTGGGTTTCGGTTATCCGGCCCCTCTCGGCTTATTAATCCACTCGATCTTTGTCCAGGAGTTGCAACTAGTTTCTGGCGTTTGTAGGTAGTGCTACTTGTCTACCAGGTGGTGTCCGACGGGACGGGCTTGGGACAGACTAGGCACCATGGCATGGTGTACCAAGTGGCACCCGGATGGTGGGCTTGGGAACCCTGCACACATCGTTTGGGGCCGTACTGGAGACTTCGGCCGGAACTCCTTGCGGATGGAACTCGAATAGGTGATAAACCTGGACGAGAGACTTGTGTGGTTAGTCAGGTCGTGGCCAACACCCTCACCCGGCTTCCGCTTGAAGGTTGCCAAGGTACATGACGTGTACAGGGCGATAAGTGGCGAGAGCGTGTGTGAAGAAGTACACCCCTGCAGGGTTAACATTATCTATTCGAATAGCCGTTTTCCTCGGATATGGAAACTTGGAGGAATTATGTAGTATATAGACAACTTGAAGTTGATACTCTAAAATATGCAAGATAAGCATGAGTGCTATGGGTGGCCTTCTCGTAGGAAGACGGGAACGGATCCATAGTGGAGTATTTATATGGTGAATATGTGGACTCGTGTGCGTCTCCTCACCTCAAAGAAGTTTCTGATACTCGTAGTATAGGTTAGCCACTGAGTCAAAGCTGGCTTGCTGTTGTTAAAAATCCACCACCCCCTTTGTTGATAATGTTGCATATCTAGATAGTTCTGATGTAAGACTTGCTGAGTACCTTCGTACTCATGTTTGCTTATTTATGTTTTGCAGTTGGTTACACTAGTGACTTCGACGAGTAGCTTGTATCCCAGCTACGATCTTGTACCCTTGGGAGGGTCGTGTTTAGTCAGGCTTCTTAGTCTTTTCCTTTTGTAGTTGTCTGTACTCAGACATGTAATGCTTCCGTTGCTTGTATGCTCTGAATGATGGGTCATGAGACCCCTGTTTGTATTGGATGCTATGTGGCTCTTCCGGGCCTTTATATATATGAGTTTGAGTTATGTTGTGATGCCATGTTGTACAGCACATACTTGCATGTTATGCGTATGTGTAACGTGTATTGCTATGTGTGGGATCCGACAATCTAGTTGTTTATCCTTGGTAGCCTCTCTTATAGGGAAATGTAATCTAGTGCTTCCACTCAGCCTTGGTAGTCCGCTAAAGCCCGGTTTACTGGAGTCCTGTTAGCCCAGCACTACTGCTCCGGAACACTTAGACTGGCCGGCATGTGATTCACTTTGTTCCTGTGTCTGTCCCTTCGGGGAAATGCCACGCGGAGACATCCGGAGTCCTGTTAGCCTGCTACAGCCCGGGTTCCCGGAGTCCTGTTAGCCCAGTTGCTACAGCCCGAATTCATACGCTGTTGACCGACATGCTCGAGGTTGATTCATGTATGCCTGCCCCTGTAAGTTAGTGCCACTTTGGGTTCACGACTAGTCATGTTGGCCCGGGTTCTCTGTCATATGGATGCTAGCAACACTATCATATACGTGAGCCAAAAGGTGCAAACGGTCCCGGGCTAGGTAAGGTGGCACCCGTGGGAATACCGTGCGTGAGGCCGCAAAGTGATATGATGTGTTACATGCTAGAACGATGTGACTTAGGATCGGGGTCCTGACAGCGTTGGTATCAGAGCTTGATTGACTGTAGGATTACCAAGCCAAACTGGTCGAAGTTGAGTCTAGAAATGCTTTAGTTATATAAGCGAATTGATTGTGGAAGGGAACGTAAGGCTCTTTTTACTCCTTTACCTCACGTCATTCTTTCTGAGTCAGCCTCTTCTTTTCTATGAGGGTTAAGGCCTAAGCTTCTCCTCTGTCTCTCAGGATGACGTGTTACTAAACCGTAAAGTCTTAGGATTGTTGGGTTGTGTCTCCGTACAGTTCTACTACTTCCGTGTGTCATCAGTTTGACCCAGAACCTTGATATTATGATGCTGATTGATTATGCTATTCCTTTGATGAATGTCTCAAAATCCTTTTGAGCATTTACAGCCGTTATGCTGCCGAAATTGTCCTAGGATTTCAAGAGTTTCCAATGCTTTTGCATTACATTCCGCATCCTTATGTCGATGCTAATTCCATCCTTGTTTCCTTGGTTTCTGTGCCAGGATGTCGTCTGCTAACCGAGGTTCAGTTGCCCATAGCAAGAACCATGGAGATGGTAGGGATGAGGATCCTCCTGACCAGCCTTTGATGGCAGAGTTGTTGTTAGCATCCGAGAGGAACAAGCGTGAGACTAACCGCTTGCTCGCATAGATTGAGCGGAACACCGCACATCAGCGTAAGAAGTTGGTTTCCATCACCGATTTCATTGGTCTAAAACCACCCACCTTCCATCATTCCATTGAGCCACTCGATGCGGATGACTGGCTCTGAAGCATCACTCTTAAGTTGTGTTCTGCGAACGTGGCTGAAGGTGACAAGGTCACCTATGCTACCTATCACCTGGAAGGTCCTGCTAGTATTTGGTGGCAGAGCTATGAGGCTATGCTTCCAGCTGGCCAGATTCCTACCTGGAAGGATTTCACTGAGGCTTTTCGTGAGCACCACATTCCTCAGGCTCTCATTGACCACAAGAGGGAAGAGTTCTATAGTTTTACCCAGGGTAAGCTACCTGTTGATGCTTACAATAGAGAGTTTGGAAACCTCGCCCGCTATGCTACAGAAGAAGTGTCCACGGACGCCAAGAAGCAGGCTAGGTTCCGGAAGGGTCTCAACCCTAAGTTGCGTCGTGATCTCCACCTACATCATTGTGATACTTTCCAGGCTCTTGTGAACAAGGCCATTAATGCAGAGACAGCTCAGCTCACTTACGAGGAGTCTCGTAAGCACAACCGTGATATGGGTTCTTCCTCCCGCTCTGGCTCTCAGAAGCGACGGATTTGGATCCCGAACTCAGCTCTTCCACCTGGATATGCACCGAGGCCGTCCAATGTGGCGCCTCACCCAACTCAGCAACGTGCTCCACCCAGGCCTATTAGTGGACCACTTGCCAAAGTAGGTCCACGTCCTACCTCAGGAACTTGCTTCACCTGCGGAGAACTAGGACACTATGCACGTGACTGCCCTCATTCCAGTTATACTCCACCCCAGTCTGAGAGGTCTGTTGGCCGTGAAAAGCCATTAGGCAAGATGATCAGTACCAAGCCAGCCACCACTGAACGAGCATGTGTGCACCATGTCTCAACTACAGAAGCTCAAGATGATCCCGACGTTGTATTGGGAACGCTTCTTGTCAATTGTCACCCAGCTTCAGTTCTGTTCGATACTGGAGCATCTCACTCCTTCATATCCGAAGGTTATGCTCGGTTGCACGAGATGTCATTTGTGATATGCCAACTCCACTGATAATCCGGACTCCTGGTTCCAAATGGCAAACCTCCAAGGTAAGCCATGGTAATGAAATCCTTGTTGACAGACTGGTATTCCTTGCTTCTTTGATATCTCTCAAGTCTTCAGATATTAACATCATCTTGGGCATGGACTGGATGACAGCTCATCATGCCAAGATAGATTGTTACACTAGATCTGTTCAACTTACACATCCATATGGCAAAATAGTCACTGTCTCCACTAGAGTTGCAAGGCGTCAACTCTGTTCTCTTAATGCCAGCCCTCTTCTAGACCTTGAAGATATTCTGGTAGTCCGTGACTTCCCGGATGTCTTTCCAGAAGAACTGCCAGGTGTCCCACCTGACAGAGATGTAGATTTCGTCATAGAACTTATCCCAGGAACTGTTCCAATCTCTAGGAGACCATACAAGATGGCACCTTTGGAGTTAGCCGAGCTTAAGAAACAGCTTGATGAGTCCTTGCAAAAGGGTTTCATCCGTCCCAGTTCTTCTCCTTGGGCTTGTCCTGTCCTCTTCGTCAAGAAGAAGGATGGTACGGATCGGATGGTTGTAGATTATCGTCCCGTTAATTTGGTCACGATAAAGAACAAGTATCCGCTCCCCAGGATCAACGAGCTGTATGATCAGCTCGCTGGATCCTTAGTCTTTTCCAAGATGGATTTGAGGTTAGGCTACCACCAAATCAAAATCAGAAACGGGGACATCCCCAAAATGGCCTTTGTCACTCGTTATGGTCAATACGAGTACACCGTGATGTCTTTCGGCCTAACCAATGCTCCAGCTACTTTGTCCTGCTTGATGAACTCGATCTTTATGGAGTACTTAGATAAGTTCGTCGTGGTTTACCTCAATGATATTCTTATTTACTTGAAGAACGAGGAAGAGCATGCCGAACATCTTAGACTTGTGTTAGAAAAACTCAGAGAGCACCGCCTTTATGCCAAGTTCTCCAAGTGTGAATTTTGGTTGTCGGAAGTGACCTATCTGGGCCACGTGATCTCTGGTAAGGGCATTGTTGTCAATCTTGAGAGAGTTAAAGCCGTTCTCGATTGGACTCCACCCGAAACGGTCAAACAAGTTAGGAGTTTCCTTGGTCTAGCCAGTTATTGTCGCCGCTTCGTTGAAAACTTCTCCAAAGTGGCCAAACCCCTCACAGAACTTCTCAAGAAAGATAAAAGGTTTGAGTGGACCCCATAGTGTGAGCACAGCTTTCAGGAACTGAAAAGACACCTGACTTCTGCGCCCATACTCGTGCCACCGGATTTCACTAAAGACTTTGTTATCTATTGCGACGCTTCGCGTCAAGGACTAGGTCGCATTCTTATGCAGGATCGTCATGTGATTGCCTATGCATCTCGACAGTTGCATCCAGATGAGGAAAATTATCCTACACATGATCTAGAGCTTGCAGCCGTAGTCTATGCACTTAAGACTTGGCGACATTACCTTCTTGGTAACCGTTGCGAAATCTACACTGACCATCAGAGTCTCAAGTATATCTTCACCCAACTGGATCTGAATCTCAGACAGAGACGTTGGTTGGAGTTGATCTCGGATTACGACTTAGGAATCACCTACACCCCAGGCAAAGCCAATGTCATGGCTGATGCTTTAAGTCGTAAATCCTATTGCAACAACCTCACGTTGCAACAATGTCAACCACCCCTCCATGAGGAATTCTGTAAGCTTAACCTTCACATAGCTCCTCATGGTTTCCTTTCTACCTTGGTGGCAAAACCTACCCTTGCGGATCAGATCATAGACGCTCAGAAGCATGATATGGGAATCTCCCGGATCAAGAAAAATATCTCCAAGGGAGTTGCCGACTGTTTCTCTATGGATGAACGAGGTGTTGTTTACTTTGGAAACCGTTTGGTAGTTCCCAAATGTCAATAGATGCAGCAACTGATCCTTAAGGAGGCCCATGAATCCCCTCTCACGATTCATCCCAGTAGTACAAAGATGTATCAGGACCTACGCCAGAGGTTCTGGTGGACTAGGATGAAGAGAGAAATCACTCAGTATATTGCCAACTGTGACGTTTGCCGTCGCGTTAAGGTAGAGCATCAAAGACCTGCTGGAACCCTTCAACCTTTAGCTATTCCCGAGTGGAAATGGGACAAAGTTGGCATGGACTTCATCACCGGCTTTCCCAGGACCAAGAAAGGAAATAATGCTATCTTCGTAGTCATTGATCGTCTTTCCAAAGTGGCTCACTTCCTACCTGTTCGAGAGAGTATCACTGCTAGTCAGCTCGCTGAATTATATATCTCCCGAATAGTGTCACTCCATGGTGTTCCACTAGAGATCAATTCAGACCGTGGCAGTCTTTTCACCTCTCATTTCTGGGAAAGTTTCCAGAATGCCATGGGAACCCATCTTAGGATGGTGTGACTTAGGATTGGGGTCCCGACAGCGTTGGTATGTTTAAATTTCTCAGAAACTTGAAATGGGAGTGATCAAACCCTAGCACTTTGAAATCCAAATAGGCCCAGTTTAAAAAAATGCATTCAATGAACCCAAAATGCTTCCATCAATGTTTGATAATTTTTGGCAAGGCTTGATACCAAACCAAAAATAGTGAACATTTTTGTGGAATATTTTGGGCACTGAATTTAAATCACTATTGTATTTGAATTGGGGCATTTGAATTCTATAAATATTTTAGATGCTCCAAAAATTCTGGTTTCAATTGTGGGCTTTTGGAATAATCCAAATAATGCTCCCAAATTATCTCAGGAGTTTTAAAAAAATGAATTAGAATTCTTACTAATTCAAAACAGAATAAAAGAAATAGGGAAAAAACTGAAACAGAAGAAAAGTAGAAAAGGGAAAGAAACCTACCTAACTTACCTGGTGGCCTAGCAGGACCGGCCCAGCTGGTCGAGCCCACTATTGTAGCCACCGCGCCATCTTCCACCTCGCGCTAGTAGGCGAGGTGCGTGCCCGACGTGCGCGCACTGGCGTGCGGCCACCTCCTCCCTGCCTGGCTGGCCCCCTCCTCCCTCTGGACGCCCTGGAACGTCGACACCCCCCCCCAATCCCTCTCACTCTCCTTGTGCTCCTCCTCCCCTCTGTCTCTCTCTCACGCGCACACCCGAGCGTTGCTGTCGCCGCCGATCGCCATGGCCACCGCATCCCCTGCCGACATGCCCATCGACTCTGCCGCGACGCCTCGCGCTTCCAAGCAGAAGAACGCAAGCCCGGACGACCTTCTTCCCCGCCAAAGCCACCGTCCTCGACCTCGGGTGCCGGTGATCTGCGTCGTTGATTCGTCGGACCCCGTGCCTCCCCTGCCTTGCCAGCAGCACCAGCAGACCCGCGGTGAGCCGCTGCTTCTTTCCCCCTACTCTCATGTTCGCCCGCGTCCTCTAGGTCGTAGTTGCACAGACGCAGAAGCTCCCTTCCGCCATGTCTCATCGCCGCCGCACCAACAGCAGCCTCAGCTTGCATCCGAGCACTATCGCGTGCTCAGCATGCTCCCAGGAGCCGAGTGCAGCCGTGCACAATAGCGCCGAACCCGACCTTGCCAAGCTCTGGCCGCCGCAAAGCTCGACGCCGTCAGTGCTGTAGACCACCCTAGCCACTGCTGCTTGCTCTGTTGGATGCGGATGAGCACCAGCTCCACGCAGAGCCCCTCCGCCACTCGTTTGGTCATCGGAGGAGCAAACCCGATGCCCTCCGCCGCGGATTTGGTCGCCGGCATTTACACGCCGGTGGTGATGACGTGGCACCGTCATTAGGGCTTAATCACGTCCTTTTAATAACACCAGCCGCTGACATTAGGGCCCCACCAGCTAAATAACCACGGGTTATTTTTTTGATTATATTTAGTTAAACCAGGTGGGACCCACGCGTCAGAGTTGACTTTGCTGACGTGGTGTTTGACCGATCCCACCTGTCTGCGACCCTAACCAGCCCTTAGTCACTAACCAGCAGGCCCCACTGGTCAGGTTTGACCTGGGTGGCGCCTGTTGACCTGCTGAGGTCAACATGACGTAATGCTGACGCTATAAATCATTTTCTGGATTTAAGTTTATTCAGGAAATTCCAAAAAAATGCCCAAAACTTCTAAAAATCATAGAAAATTATCTATAACTCCAAATGAAATAATTAATATATGAAAAAATTATCAGAAAACTTCAAGGAATCCATCTGTACCATTTTCATGCATGTTTGAGCAAGTTAACCTCACTGTTTAGGATGAAACATGATTAGGGCAAATTTCATAATAGGTTTGGAGTTGGAATTTGATGTAGTTTTGAATTCCACTTCAATTAAAATGGCTTTCTGTTGCATTAGCCAAATCACAGCATATTGCTATGTCATGATCATGCATCATATTGTTGCATTGCATTGATTGTATTCTTCCTTATTTGTCGGTAATTGCCCCCTCTCAGTAGACGATGTTTCCGACGACGTGATCGATGACACCGATGAAGAGCTATACTATCTTCAGAAGTGCCAGGCAAGCAAAACCCCCTTGTTCATTCTGATACAATCCCACTCTCTCGCTCCTGCTCTCTTTTACTGCATTAGGACAACAATGTTTCAACTGTTACATGCTACGGTACCTGAACCCCTTTCCTCTGCATGACCTGTCATTGCCACAGTAAATAGATGAAACCCACTAGCATGAGTAGGAATTGTTTGAGCCCTGATGTGCCTACTCATTCATGCTTGTTGTCATGCCTGCTACTGCTTAGAGTTGAGTCAGGTCTGATTCATCGGGAATGAATTAGAACGTGGTGAACATGTCCTACCGTTGAGAGCTAAGTGTGTGAACACGATTTGGTAAAGGTAGCGGTGAGAGGCCATGTAGGAGTACATGGTGGGTTGTCTCATTGCAGCCGTTCTCAGGAACTGAGTTCTGTGTTTGTGATCCATGAACAGTTACTACCACACATTGGGTTCCGGTAACTCGGCCCCTCTCGGCTTATTAATCAACTCGATCTCTGTCCAGGAGTTGCAACTAGTTTCTGGTGTTTGTAGGTAGTGTTAGTAGTCTACCAAGTGGCACCCGGTATAGGTGGCTTGGGACAGACTAGGCACAGTGGCACGGTGTACCAAGTGGCACCCGGATGGTGGGCTTGGGAACCCTGCACACATCGTTTGGGGCCGTGAGCGACACCCTGGCCGGATCTCCTTGCGGATGGAACCCGAATAGGCGATAAACCTGGACGATAGACTTGTGTGGTTAGTCAGGTCGTGGCCGACACCCTCGCCCGGTTTCTGCTTGAAGGTTGCTGAGGTACATGACGTGTACAGGGCGATAAGTGGCGAGAGCGTGTGTGAAGAAGTACACCCCTGCAGGGTTATCATTATCTATTCGAATAGCCGGATTCCTCGGATATGGAAACTTGGACCCCTTGCATAGTTCATAGACAAGTGAAAGTGGATACTCTAAAATGCGCAAGATAAGCGTGAGTGCTATGGATGGCGTTCTCGTAGGGAGACGGGAGCAGATCCATAGTGGAGTATTGATATGGTGAATATGTGGACTCGTGTGCGCCACCTCAAAAGAGTTACTTGCAGTCGTAGTTCAGGATAGCCACCGGGTCAGAGCTGGCTTGCTGCAGTTAAACTCCCCCACCCCTTTCTTGATACTGATGCATATGTAGCTAGTTCTGATGTAAGTCTTGCTGGGTACATTTGTACTCATGTTTTCTTAATTTATGTTTTTGCAGAGAGACTTCAGTCTCGCTAGTAGTTCCACGTGGACTCCGACGTTTAGCTTGTTACCTCAGCTACGATCTTGTACCCTTGGGAGGGTCTTGTAGATAGTCAGGCTTCTGAGCCTTCTTCATTTGTAGTTGTCTGTACTCAGACAAGTTAAGCTTCCGCATGTGCTTGTTGCTTGTATGCTCTGTATGTTGGGTCATGAGACCCATGTTTGTAATACTTGGCTCCTCGGAGCCTAATGAATAAATACTCTGAGTCGTAGAGTCTTGTTGTGATGCCATGTTGTATTGCACATATTGAGCATATTGTGTGTATGATTGAAATGCTTGGTATGTGTGGGAGCCGACAACCTAGTTGTTTATCCTTAGTAGCCTCTCTTATGGGGAAATGTAGTCTTGTGCTTCCATGAGCCATAGTAGTCCGCTACAGCCCGGTTCACCGGAGTCCTGCAAGCCCAGCACTACTGCTCCAGAACACTTGATTGGACGGCATGTGATTCACTTCGTTCCTGTGTCTGTCCCTTCGGGGAAATGTCACGCGGTGACATCTCGAGTCCTGCCTAGCCTGCTACAGCCCGGTTTATCGGAGTCCTGTTAGCCCAGTGCTACAGCCCGGATTCGCACGCTGCTGACCGACATGCTTGATGTTGATTCATGTATGCCTATCCCCGTAAGCTAGTGCCACTTTGGGTTCACGACTAGTCATGTCGGCCCAGGTTCTCTGTGCATATGGATGCTAGCGACACTATCATATACGTGAGCCAAAAGGCGCAGACGGTCCCGGGCCATGGTAAGGCGACACCCGTGGGAATACAGTGCATGAGGCCGCAAAGTGATATGAGGTGTGAGCAAAGCGGTAACATAGCCAAACAACGGTTTGCTAGGAAAGGTGGGTTAAAGGCTTGACATGGCAATATCGGAGGCATGATATAGCAAGTGGTAGGTATCGCGGCATGGCAATAGAGTGAGCAACTAGCAAGCAAACATAGAAGTGATTTCGGGGGTATGGTCATCTTGTCTGAGATCCCGCAAGGAAGAAGAACGAGTCCATGAAGAAGACAAACGGACGTAGCCGAACGGATCCTCACAACTCTGGAACGAAACCGAAGCTAACGAGAGAGGCAACCCGGAAAGAAGCAAGCAACATAGTAAACAATCATCACATAAGCATGGCACAATGCGCAAATAAGTATGATACATGTCCGGGTTTAAAGAGGCATGGCATGGCAAAGTGCACAAACAAACCTACAAATTAAGTGGACCTAATATGCAACGGAGTTGCATATTGAATAAAACACCACATGACTTATTTGGTTTTCTCTTATTTAGGTACTCAACAATATTAAATGTTGGTTAGCATGGCAAGAGGTGAAGCATAACAAAAACTATAATATCTAAACAATTTAAATGGGACCGGATACAACAAACAACAAATCTAGGAAATCCCCATATCCATTAGCAATTTGGTGCAACAACAATTTTAAACATTTTAAAAAGTTGTTATCATGATGCGGATGACATATGCAAGTTTATGCAAGTTTTAAGAGAATATTGATAAGAGCATTATGAAGCATTTGTCATCGTGGCGAAAACGAAAGGGGTGCCACGGCAACGATAACAAAACAGTGCCACGACAACGTTACGGTTCCGACAACTCATTGAGACGTCGGTGCAAAAGAAAGTGTGGCGGGAGCGTGCAAAAGATGGTGGGTGATCCCGGTTACCGGGTTCCCACGGGTCGATGACGGTGACAGGGCAAAAGAGGGGAAACGTGCACCGACAATTTGAGCACGGAGCAAGCACGAGCATCTCATACATCACATATGCATTCGTTCACGGGCGGTCGTCTCGGGGTTATACCTTCGAAGCGTGCATTATCGGAGGGGTTCGAGTTTGATGCGGTGTAGGGGAAGTAGACTTTCTCGGGACGTTCATAGTAGAAGTAGTCGTTCTCGCATGCTCTAGGGTCGACGGTAGAGGTTCTCACGATCTCTGCGACGGTAGTGATACATGTTTATCGTTGCACGAGTTTCCGTATATGTTCGGGGTCACGGCGAGGAACTTGATGCATCGTTGAACTAGGCGTCCGAGGAATCCCGCGTAGTCGTACACGAGTTATAGTCGAACTTGACGGTTTCGTTACACGGTTCTTCGGAGACGGTAGTTGTTCTCAGTTCGTAGACGAACTTGACAGAATCTTCAACAATGGAACTTGGCGATACTCCTTGTTCGGCGGTCGTACATGTTCGGAGTGGTACTTGCGTCTTCGGTCAGTAGTCATTCGAGCGACCGTGGTCTTGCCGGAGGGGTACTTGGCGCTTGCGGTCCAACTCCGAGGTCATAGCCGTGTAGTCGAACTCCGTCATGGTCGTCGGGGTCTTGGCGGGTTCCAGAACAACAGCAGAATGGAGGGAGACGAAGCCGCAGCGGGTGGTCAACGCCCATGGCAGTTCAGGGCGTGGTGTGGGGCTGTAGGCCGATGCTGCTGGCGATGTGGGGACACCGGGACCCAAAGCAAAGGAGCGGGGCAGGGAAGCAGCGGCTGCAGCAGGAGCTTGGGCCATGGCTGCACAACAGGAGAGGAGGAGGGCGTGACGAAGGGACGGCACGACCCGGTTGGCCGAGGAGTTCGACGGCGGTCATGCTTCAGTGGACTCAGTCGCCGGCAGCAGAGGTGCGAGACGAGCTGCGGGCTCCTGGTGGTCGCGGACGGCGGCGATGCTGGAGACGGAAGGAACGACGCGAAGGACGGGCGATGCGGAGTAGCAATCTGCTACTGGTCGCCGGCGCGGGCGAGACAAGGGGCGGCGGAGCGCCCTGGCTGAGGGAGCAGAGGGGAAGGCTTGGGCGCTGGCGGAAGCAGCAAGACGTGCCATGGTGGTCGAAGCAGGGGAAAGAGGGGTGGCCGCGGCAGGGTCAGGGCGGCGCTCGGCGGCAGCGGTCTTGGAGGCGGGGTGGCGAAGGGACGGTGCTCGCCGCAGGGAGATGGGGATTGGGCGAGGCGCAACGCATGTGTGCGTGTGTGAGGCATCACTAGGAGAACGAGGGAGAGGGAGATGGTATTGGGAGAGAGGCGCTCTCTCCCTGTAGGTGCGGCGCACGAGGAGGACGAAGGGAGAAGGGGAGATCGCTAGGGTTAGAGCAGTGGGTTGCGGGAGATGGGCCTAGGGAAGTCGGCGGCAGGGCCTTGGTGCCAATTAGGTAGGGAGAGGAAAGAAAAAAAACAAGCCAGGAGTCTGCTGGGCTGTTGGGCTCCTCTCTCCTCTCTTTCTTCTTTAATTGAAAAGAAATAGAGAGAAAGGAAAAAGAAGGGGGGTTAGGGAAAAGAATTTGAGCAGGAGGACAATTTTCCTGGACTCATAAAAATGTGCATGTTCACAGAAAAATAGAAGTGGCAAGATTGAAAGATCTGGATTCAAATCCATTTGAATTTAATTCAAATGGTTTGAGTAAGTACAAGGTTTTGAAGAGTCCAAAAATGTTGGGAATTTTGGTGGAGCTCGGGAAAGTTGAAGGAATTTGCGGCAAAGTTGGAGGCCAATAATTGAGAAGGAAAAGGCATGGAGCTTAACTGTAAGTGTGTTATGGTTAATTCCAAAAGAATGGAATATTTATAATAGCTCCCTAAAATATTGGGAGAGTATGTTATCAAGAGCAATCACCATGTGAGTCCCCTCGATTTAAATGAACCGAAGATCCATGCAATTTATTTAGTTGAGTTGCAAAAGATTTATGAGATGATGGCATGATCACATGATGCAACGCAAAAATAAAAGGGGAGGCACAGATGAAACACACGGTGAAACCCGGAACATATGGAAGTCTTCTCGAGCATCGGTCTCGGGGCGTCACACGCTGCCACCCTCGAAACGGGCGCGGCGGCGTGGCGGCTGGTCGTAGCCGCCGCTGCTGGAGCTGTTGCCAGAAGAAGAGCCGCGGTAGCTGGACGAGCCATGGTCGGCGCCAAGGACAAGTCCGCCTTCACCCTCGCTGCGACCGTCACCGAGGCTGAGCACCTCACCGCTATCATTGTCCTCAGGGCAGCACCCGATGTGGCGACCATCTTCCCTGAACACCCTCGCATAGAGGGTCGCGTTGCCATCGTACTTGAAGTGGAGGGTGCACCGCCGGCCTAGGCCGCGCGCGCGGGAAAACGTCTGCCAGTTGCGGGCCAGGGCTGCGTTGCCCGCAATGGAGACCTCGACCGCGACCCATGAAGCCTTGCTGCAGCAGTCGTCCGCCTGCAGCGAGAGACCGCCTGGACCCATGGCTGGCAGCTCACCGACAAAGAAGCGCGGAAGATGAAGCCAGGTGCCGGCTGGGTTCTCTGACCACACGACGAACTCCGGCAGCACCTCCGCTGAGTGGAAGCACGGCCGGGGAGGCCGCGCGACCCTGGCGTGCCTCCCTTCATCGACGGGGCTGCCACGGCCTGGGTGACTCCCACCGCGCGAGAGGCGCCGCCGCGGCCACGAGGGGCCACGGTGGGGGCCGCGGTGTGCTTGCGGGGACGGCTGTGCCCCCTCTTAGGCGGCGGTGAGCCAGGCCCCTCCTGGTGGGCCTTCCCCTTTTTTGTGGTCGAGAACCTCTTTGTAGGCGCCATGGGTGTCACTGCTAGCGATGAAGCAAGGGAGAAAAAGCGAGCAGAGCAGGAAGGGATGAGTGATAACCCACAAGTATAGGGGATCGCAACAGTTTTCGAGGGTAGAGTATTCAACCCAAATTTATTAATTCGACACAAGGGGAGCCAAAGAATATTCTCAAGTTTAGCAGCTGAGTTGTCAATTCAACCACACCTGGATAACTTAATATCTGCAGCGAAGTATTTAGTAGAAAAGTAATATGATAGTAGTGGTAACGGTAGCAAAAGGTAATGATAACAAAAGTAATGTTTTTGGTATTTTGTAGTGATTGTAACAATAGCAACGGAAAAGTAAATAAGCGAAGAACAATATATGGAAAGCTCGTAGGCAATGGATCGGTGATAGAGAATTATGTCAGATGCGGTTCATCATGTAATAGTCATAACCTATGGTGACACAGAACTAGCTCCAATTCATCAATGTAATGTAGGCACGTATTCCGAATATAGTCATACGTGCTTATGGAAAAGAACTTGCATGACATCTTTTGTCCTACCCTCCCGTGGTAGCGGGGTCCTAGCGGAAACTAAGGTATATTAAGGCATCCTTTTAATAGAGTACTAGACCAAAGCATTAACACATAGTGAATACATGAACTCCTCAAACTACGGTCATCACCGGGAGTGGTCCCGATTATTGTCACTTCAGGGTTGCCAGATCATAAAACATAGTAGGTGACTATAGACTTGCAAGATAGGATCAAGAACTCCCATATATTGATGAAAACATAATAGGTTCAGATCTGAAATCATGGCACTCGGGCCCTAGTGACAAGTATTAAGCATAGCAAAGTCATAGCAACATCAATCTCAGAACATAGTGGATACTAGGGATCAAACCCTAACAAAACTAACTCGATTACAAGATAAATCTCATCCAACCCATCACCGTCCAGCAAGCCTACGATGGAATTACTCACGCACGGCGGTGAGAATCATGAAATTGGTGATGGAGGATGGTTGATGATGACGATGGCGACGGATTCCCCTCTCCGGAGCCCCGAACGGACTCCAGATCAACCCTCCCGAGAGGTTTTAGGGCTTGGCGGCGGCTCCGTATCGTAAAACATGATGAATCCTTCTCCTTGATTTTTTTTCTCCCCGAAAGTGAATATATAGAGTTGGAGTTGAGGTCGGAGGAGCTCCAGGGGGGCCATGAGGTAGGGGGCGCGCCCAAGGGGCAGGCGCGCCCCCACCCTCGTGGCTAGGGTGTGGGCCCCCTGGTCTTGATCATTTGCCAGGATTTTTTATTATTTCCAAAAATAGTCTTCGTAAAGTTTCAGGTCATTCCGAGAACTTTTGTTTCTGCACATAAATAACACCATGGTAGTTCTGCTGAAAACAGCGTCAGTCCAGGTTAGTTCCATTCAAATCATGCAAATTAGAGTCCAAAACAAGGGCAAAAGTGTTTGGAAAAGTAGATACGACGGAGACGTATCAACTCCCCCAAGCTTAAACCTTTACTTGTCCTCAAGCAATTCAGTTGACAAACTGAAAGTGATAAAGAAAAACTTTTACAAACTCTGTTTGCTCTTGTTGTTGTAAATATGTAAAGCCAGCATTCAAGTTTTCAGCAAAGATTATAAACTAACCATATTCACAATAACGCTTAGGTCTCATGTTTACTCATATTAATGGCATAATCAACTAGCGAGAAATAATAATAAATCTCAGATGACAACACTTTCTCAAAACAATCATAATATGATATAACAAGATGGTATCTCGCTAGCCCTTTCTGAGACCGCAAAACATAAATGCAGAGCACCTTTAAAGATCAAGGACTGACTAGACATTGTAATTCATGGTAAAAGAGATCCAGTCAAGTCATACTCAATGTAAACTAACAGTAATGAATGCAAATGACATAGGTGCTCTCCAACTGGTGCTTTTTAATAAGAGGATGATGACTCAACATAAAAGTAAATAGATAGGCCCTTCGCAGAGGGAAGCAGGGATTTGTAGAGGTGCCAGAGCTCGGTTTTGAAATAGAGATGAATAATATTTTGAGCGGTATACTTTCATTGTCAACATAACAACCAAGAGATGGCGATATCTTCCATGATACCCACATTATAGGCGGTTCCCAAACAGAATCGTAAAGTTTATACTCCCCCTCCACCAACAAGCATCATTCCATGGCATGCTCGAAACAACGAGTGCCTCCAACTAACAAGAGTCCCAGGGGGAGTTTTGTTTGCAATTATTTTGATTTAGTTTGCATAAAGCATGGGACTGGGCATCCCGGTGACCAGCCATTTTCTCGTGAGTGAGGAGCGGAGTCCACTCCTCTTGAGAATAACCCTCCTAACATGGAAGATACGGACAGCCCTAGTTGATACATGAGCTATTCGAGCATACAAAACAGGATATTTATTTGAAGGTTTAGAGTTTGGCACATACAAATTTACTTGGAACGGTAGGTAGATACCGTATATAGGTAGGTATGGTGGACTCATATGGAATAACTTTGGGGTTTATGGGATTGGATGCACAAGCAGTATTCTCGCTTAGTACAAGTGAAGGCTAGCAAAAGACTGGGAAGTGGCCAACTAGAGAGCGACAACAACCATGAACATGCATTAAAGTTAATGAACATTGAGTGCAAGCATGAGTAGGATATAATCCACCATGAACAGAAATATCGTGAAGGCTATGTTGATTTTGTTTCAACTACATGCATGAACATGTGCCAAGTCAAGCCACTCGAATCGTTCAAAAGAGGATACCACCCTATCATATCACATCACAACCATTTTAATAGCATGTTGGCACGCAAGGTAAACCATTATAAGCTCCTAGCTAACTAAGCACGGCATAAGAAACTATAATCTCTAATTGTCATTGCAAACATGTTTATTCATAATAGGCTGAATCAAGAATGATGAACTAATCATATTTACAAAAACAAGAGAGGTCGAGTTCATACCAGCTTCTCCCATCTCAATCAGTCTATCATATATCGTCATAATTGCCTTTCACTTGCACGACTGAATGATGTGAATAATAATAATAATAGTGCATGTGCATTGGACTAAGCTAGAATCTGCAAGCATTCAATAAACAGGAGAAGACAAGGCAATATGGGCTCTTTTGTCAGATCAACAATAATGCATATAAGAGCCACTTTAACAATTTAATCATGGTCTTCTCCTATCGACCCCCAAAGAAAAGAAAAGAAATAAAACTATTTACACGGGAAAGCTCCCAACAAGAAAAAGAAGAACAGGAAATCTTTTGGGGTTTTCTTTTTAATTACTACAACAAGCATGGAAAGTAAACTAATTAAAAGCTACAACTAATTTTTTTGGTTTTTCTTAAGGTTTATTAAACACACAAGAAGAAAGCATAAAAGAGAAAGTAAACTAGCATGGATGATACAATGAACAAGTATGAGCACCGACATCTAGCAATGAGTGTGTGAACATGAATGTAATGTTGGTGGGAAATACGTACTCCCCCAAGCTTTGGCTTTTGGCCTAAGTTGGTCTATGGCCACGGTTGGCCTGGCGGATATCCAAAGTTGTAACTGGGGTCGTACTGTGACGCAGCAGTCATTGCATCGTGGGCTGCAGCTTGGAGGCAAGCTATCTCAGCTCTCCTCTTATACTCTTCCGCCTCCTGTCTGGTTATAAAATATCTCCCTTTTGCCTGAAAGTCAAAGAAAGTAGAATCAGGGAGAGCGACGTGATAGGTGCGTCGTTTGTCAAAGATTAGTCGGTACTGGAGGAACTGATCATTCCTCTCAACAAACTGATGACGAACCATAGCCTCATAATCCAAATAAGCAGGAGGAAACTCAACATCATCCTCACGTATGGTTATACCAAGAAAATTAGTTATGTGGGTTGCATAAATTCCACCAAAGAAATCTCCATTAAATCTATTAAGATGCAACCTACGTGCAACAATGGCTCCCAAATTATAAGATTTATCTCCTAACACAGCACTCCTAAGAATACCGAGGTCAGGGACACACATGTGACATGCTTCATCTTTACCATTAATGCATCTACCTATGAAGAGAGCAAAATAATGTATAGCAGGAAAGTGAATGCTCCCTATGGTAGCTTGTGCTATATCTCTAGATTCCCCCATAGTTATACTAACAAGAAAATCTCTAAATTCATATTTGCGAGGTTCACTAGCACTATCCCATTGTGGAAGTTTGCAAGCAGTGGTAAAGTTCTCTAAGTCTATAGTATAAGAATTTTCATAAAGATCAAACAGGACAGTTTGAGAATTACGTGAAGATGAAAATTCAAACCTCCTCACAAAGGAACTAATAAGATAGTGGTACTGATGGCATTTTTCTGCCTCGAAGCTCACAAGATCAGCATTACGCAAATATGCGTTAAATTCTTCCTTAATTCCTGCTCGATCCATGAAGTCCTCTGAAGGCCATTCACAAGGCCGCACTGGAGCGTTCCTTGGTGGCTCATCGTCAGCATCACGCATTGCAAGTCTGGGTCCTTGCTTCCTTGAAGAACCACCTTGGTACATTTTCCTAAGCATATTTCTCCCTCTGAAAAATTTCTGAAATTTTTAGTAACTTCAAATAAAAGTAAGCCAAGCTCAACAAAATTGATAGAAACTACTCCTACAAGTGCCTAGAGACTATATCATGCATTAGAACTACTTGGAACCATATAAATTTGACATGCAAGCTCAAGAACAGGGTCACCTAAGCAGCAAAAATATGCAATGAATAAAGCACTAGAACAAAAACTAATTGGACCAATGGAGGAGTCAAATACCAAGGAACAATCCCCCAAAGCAGTTTTGAGAGAGGTGCTTTGAGCAAGGAGATCGAAAATCACAGCAAAATGAGCTAGAACTCGTGCTTGAGCTGGATAATGGTGTTTGTGGGAGGAAGAATGAGTGTGTGGGTGCAATAATACGTGGAGGAGGTCCAGCATGGGCCCACGAGGCAGGGGCGCGCCCAGGGGGGTAGGGCACGCCCTCCACCCTCGTGGCCAGGTGGATGCCCCTCCCTGCTGTGTTCTCAGTGCCAAATATTCTCAAATATTCCAGAAAAAATCTTATTTAAATTTCAGGTCATTTGGAGAACTTTTATTTTCGGGGTATTTTTATATTGCACGGATAATTCAGATAACAGACAGAAAATACTATTTTTACTTTATTTAATATGAATAACAGAAAGTAAAAGGAGGGTACAGAGAGTTGTGTTTTCTAACTTCATCCATCTCATGATCATCAAAAGGAATCCATTAACAAGGTTGATCAAGTCTTGTTAACAAACTCATTCCGAATAACATAGAACCGGAGAATTTTCGAATAACACTAGGTTACCTCAATGGGGATATGCACATCCCCAACAATAAGAATATCATATTTCTTCTTGACAGTAGGAAGAGGAAATTCAAAACCTCCAAAAATAATCGATGGAATTTTTCCAATAGAGTTTATACTATGAACTTGACGTTGTTTCCTCGGAAAGTGTACCGTATGCTCATTACCATTAACATGAAAAGTGACATGGCCTTTGTTGCAATCAATAACAGCCCCTGCAGTATTCAAAAAGGGTCTTCCAAAAATAATAGACATACTATCATCCTCGGGAATATCAAGAATAACAAAGTCCGTTAAAATAGTTACGTTTGCAACCACAACAGGCACATCCTCACAAATACCGACAGTTATAGCAGTTGATTTGTCGGCCATTTGCAAAGATATTTCAGTAGGTGTCAACTTATTTAAATCAAGTCTACGATATAAAGAGAGAGGCATAACACTAACACCGGCTCCAAGATCACATAAAGCAGTTTTAACATAGTTTCTTTTAATGGAACATGGTATGGTGGGTACTCCTGGATCTCTAAGTTTCTTTAGTATTCCACCTTTAAAAGTATAATTATCAAGCATGATGGGAATTTCAGCTTCCGGTATCTTTCTTTTATTAGTAACAATTTCTTTCATATACTTAGCATAAGGATTCATTTTGAGCATATTAGTTAATCGCATACGCAAAAAGATAGGTCTAATCATTTCAGCAAAGCGCTCAAAATCCTCGTCATCCTTTTTCTTGGATGGTCTGGGAGGAAAAGGCATAGGTTTCTGAACCCAAGGCTCTCTTTCCTTACCGTGTTTCCTAGCAACAAAGTCTTTCTTATCATAACGTTGATTCTTTGGTTGTGGGTTATCAAGATCAATAGCAGGTTCAGTTTATATATCATTATCATTGCTAGGTTGAGCATCAACATGAACATTATCATTAACATTATCACTAGTTTCAGGTTCATTGCCAGATTGTGTTTCAGCATCAGAAATAGAAATATCATTTGGATTCTCAGGGGTTTCAGTAATAGGTTCACTAGAAGCATGCAAAGTCCTATCATTCTTCTTTTTCTTCCTTTTAGAAGGACTAGGTGCATCTATATTATTTCTCTGAGAATCTTGCTCAATTCTCTTAGGGTGGCCTTCAGAATACAAAGGTTCCTGAGTCATTTTACCAGTTCTAGTAGCCACTCTAACAGCAAAATCATTATTCTTATTATTCAATCCATTGAGCAAATCATTTTGAGCTTTAAGTACTTGTTCTACTTGAGTGGTAACCATAGAAGCATGTTTACTAATAAGTTTAAGTTCACCTTTGACATTAGCCATATAATCACCCAAGTGTTCAAGCATATCAGCACTGCGTTTTAATTCTCTACCAAAATAAGCATTGAAGTCTTCTTGCTTAACCATAAATTTATCAAACTCATCTAAGCATGGGCTAGCAAACTTAGTAAATGGGATTTCAGCTTTATCATATCTATAGAGAGAATTTACCTTTACTACCTGTGTCGGGTTATCAAGACCATGTATTTCTTCAATAGGAGATGGATTAAAATTATGCATTTCTTCGACAGGCGGTAAATTAAGACCATGTATTTCTTCAATAGGAGGTAAATTCTTAACATCTTCAGCTTTAATACCCTTTTCTTTCATGGATTTCTTTGCCTCTTGCATATCTTCAGGACTGAGAAATAGAACACCTCTCTTCTTCGGAGTTGGTTTAGGAATAGGCTCAGGAAGTGTCCAATTATTTTCATTAGTCAACATATTATTAATAGAATTTCAGCTTCATCCGGTGTTCTTTCCCTGAAAACAGAACCAACACAACTATCCAGGTAATCTCTGGAAGCATCGGTTAGTCCATTATAAAAGATATCAAGTATTTCATTTTTCTTAAGAGGATGATCAGGCAAAGCATTAAGTAATTGGAGAAGCCTCCCCCAAGCTTGTGGGAGACTCTCTTCTTCAATTTGCACAAAATTATATATATCCCTTAAAGCAGCTTGTTTCTTATGAGCAGGGAAATATTTAGCAGAGAAGTGATAAATCATATCCTGGGGACTACGCACACAACTGGGATCAAGAGAATTAAACCATATCTTAGCATCACCCTTTAATGAGAACAGAAATATTTTAAGGATATAAAAGTAACGAGTTCTCTCATCATTAGTGAACAATGTGGCTATATCATTTAATTTAGTAAGATGTGCCACAACAGATTCAGATTCATAGCCATAAAAAGGATCAGATTCAACCAAAGTAATTATATCAGGATCAACAGAGAATTCATAATCCTTATAAGTAACACAGATAGGGGAAGTAGCAAAAGCAAGGTCAGGTTTCATTCTAGCATCAAGGGATTGCTGCTTCCATTTAGCTAATAACCTCTTTAGATCATATCTATCATTGCAAGCTAAAATAGCTCTAGCAGATTCTTCATCCAGAACATAACCCTCAGGAACAACAGGCAATTCATATTTATTAGGGGCAGAGTCTTCATCATCACTTTCATCAATATTATCAGTTTCAATAATTTCATTCTCTCTAGCCCTAGCAAGTTGTTCATCAAGAAATTCACCAAGTGGCATAGTAGTATCAAGCATAGAAGTAGTTTCATCATAAGTATCATGCATAGCAGAAGTGGCATCATCAATAACATGCGACATATCAGAATCAATAGCAGAAGCAGGTTTAGATGTCGCAAGCTTACTCAAAATAGAAGGTGAATCAAGTGCAGAGCTAGATGGCAGTTCCTTACCTCCCCTCGTAGTTGAGGGATAAATCTTGGTTCTTGGATCTTTCAAGTTCTTCAGAATGATAAGCAGATATGGATCCCAAGTGACTCAAAGAATAGAGCTATGCTCCCCGGCAACGGCGCCAGAAAATAGTCTTGATAACCCACAAGTATAGGGGATCGCAACAGTTTTCGAGGGTAGAGTATTCAACCCAAATTTATTGATTCAACACAAGGGGTGCCAAAGAATATTCTCAAGTATTAGCAGCTGAGTTGTCAATTCAACCACACCTGGAAAACTTAATATCTACAACAAAGTATTTAGTAGAAAAGTAATATGATAGTAGTGGTAACGGTAGCGAAAGGTAATGCTAACAAAAGTAATGTTTTTGATATTTTGTAGTGATTGTAACAATAGCAATGGAAAAGTAAATAAGCGAAGAACAATATATGGAAAGCTCGTAGGCAATGGATCGGTGATAGAGAATTATGCCAGATGCGGTTCATCATGTAACAGTCATAACCTAGGGTGACACAGAACTAGCTCCAATTCATCAATGTAATGTAGGCATGTATTCCGAATATAGTCATGCGTGCTTATGGAAAAGAACTTGCATGACATCTTTTGTCCTACCCTCCCGTGGCAGCGGGGTCCTAGCGGAAACTAAGGTATATTAAGGCCTCCTTTTAATAGAGTACCGGACCAAAGCATTAACACATAGTGAATACATGAACTCCTCAAACTACGGTCATCATCGGGAGTGGTCCCGATTATTGTCACTTCGGGGTTGTCGGATCATAACACATAGTAGGTAACTATAGACTTGCAAGATAGGATCAAGAACTCTCATATATTGATGAAAACATAATAGGTTCAGACCTGAAATCATGGCACTCGGGCCCTAGTGACAAGCATTAAGCATAGCAAAGTCATAGCAATATCAATCTCAGAACATAGTGGATACTAGGGATCAAACCCTAACAAAACTAACTCGATTACATGATAAATCTCATCCAACCCATCACTGTCCAGCAAGCCTACGATGGAATTACTCACGCACGGCGGTGAGCATCATGAAATTGGTGATGGAGGATGGTTGATGATGACGATGGCGACGGATTCCCCTCTCCGGAGCCCCGAATGGACTCCAGATCAGCCCTCCCGGGAGGTTTTAGGGCTTGGCGGCGGCTCCGTATCATAAAACGCGATGAATCCTTCTCCTTGTTTTTTTCTCCCCGAAAGTGAATATATAGAGTTGGAGTTGAGGTCGGAGGAGCTCCAGGGGGGCCACGAGGTAGGGGGCGCGCCCAGGGGGGCAGGCGCGCCCCCACCCTCGTGGCTAGGGTGTGGGCCCCTGGTCTTGATCTTTTGCCAGGATTTTTTATTATTTCCAAAAATAGTCTCTAAAAGTTTCAGGTCATTCTGAGAACTTTTGTTTCTGCACATAAATAACACCATGGCAATTCTACTGAAAACAGCGTCAGTCCGGGTTAGTTCCATTCAAATCATGCAAGTTAGAGTCCAAAACAAGGGCAAAAGTGTTTGAAAAAGTAGATATGATGGAGACGTATCAATGAGCGATGGGGGCTCTGTCCTGATACGTCTCCGTCGTATCTACTTTTCCAAACACTGTTGCCCTTGCTTTGGACTCTAAATTGTATGATTTGAATGGAACTAACCTAGACTGGCGCTGTTTTCAGCAGAATTGCCATGGTGTTATTTATGTGCAGAAACAGAAGTTCTCGGACTCAGCTGAAACTCCAAGGAGCATCTTTTTGGAAATAATTTAAAATACTGGCAAAAGATCAAGACCAGGGGGGCAAACCCTAGCCACGAGGGGGGGGGGGCGCCTGCCCCCCTGGGCGCGCCCCCTACTTCGTGGGCCCCCTGGAGCTCCTCCGACCTCAACCCCAACTCTATATATTCACTTTCAGGGAGAGAAAAATAGAGAAGAAGGATTCATCGCGTTATACGATACGGAGCCGCCGCCAAGCCCTGAAACCTCTCGGGAGGGCTGATCTGGAGTCCGTTCGTGGCTCCGGAGAGGGGAATCTGTCGCCATCGTCATCATTAACCATCCTCCATCACCAATTCCATGATGCTCACCGCCGTGCGTGAGTAATTCCATCGTAGGCTTGCTGGACAATGATGGGTTGGATGAGATTTATCATGTAATTGACTTAGTTTCGCTAGGGTTTGATCCCTAGTATCCACTATGTTCTGAGATTGATGTTGCTATGACTTTGCTATGCTTAATGCTTGTCACTAGGGCCCGAGTGCCATGATTTCAGATCTGAACCTATTATGTTTTCATTAATATATGAGAGTTCTTGATCCTATCTTGCAAGTCTATAGTCACCTACTATGTGTTATGATCAGGCAACCCCGAAGTTACAATAATCAGGACCACTCCCTGTGATGACCATAGTTTGATGAGTTCATGTATTCACTATGTGTTAATGCTTTGGTCCGGTACTCTATTAAAAGGAGGCCTTAATATCCCTTAGTTTCCGCTAGGACCCCGCTGCCACGGGAGAGTAGGACAAAAGATGTCATGCAAGTTCTTTTCCATAAGCACGTATGACTATATTCGGAATACCTGCCTACATTACATTGATGAATTGGAGCTAGTTCTGTGTCACCCTATGTTATGACTGTTACATGATGAACCGCATCCTGCATAATTCTCTATCACTGATCCATTGCCTACGAGCTTTCCATATATTGTTCTTCGCTTATTTATTTTTCCGTTGCTATTGCTATCATTACTACAAAATACCAAAAACATTACTTTTGTTATCATTACATTTTGCTACCGTTACCACTACTATCATATTACTTTGCTACTAAATACTTTATTATAGATATTAAGTTTACATGTGTGGTTGAATTGACAACTCGGCTGCTAATACTTGAGAATATTCTTTGGCTCCCCTTATGTCGAATCAATAAATTTGGGTTGAATACGCTGCCCTCGAAAACTGTTGCGATCCCATATACTTGTGGGTTATCAAGACTATTTTCTGGCGCCGTTGCCGGGGAGCATAGCTCTATTCTTTGAGTCACTTGGGATTTATATATGCTTATCATTATGAAGAACTTGAAAGATCCAAGAACCAAGATTTATCCCTCAACTACGAGGGGAGGGGAGGAACTGCCATCTAGCTCTGCACTTGATTCACCTTCTGTTTTGAGTAAGCTTGCGACACCTAAACCTGCTTCTGCTATTGATTCTGATATGTCGCATGTTATTGATGATGCCACTTTTGCTATGCATGATACTTATGATGAAACTACTTCTATGCTTGATACTACAATGCCACTTGGTGAATTTCTTGATGAACAACTTGATAGGGCTAGAGAGAATGAAATTATTGAAACTGATAATATTGATGAAAGTGATGATGAAGACTCCCCCCCTAATAAATATGAATTGCCTGTTTTTCCTGAGGGTTATGTTCTGGATGAAGAATCTGCGAGAGCTATTCTTGCTTGCAATGATAGATATGATCTAAAGAGGTTATTAGCTAAATGGAAGCAGCAATCCCTTAATGCTAGAATGAAACCTTACCCTGCTTTTGCTACTTCACCTATCTGTGTTACTGATAAGGATTATGAATTCTCTGTTGATCCTGATATAATTACTTTGGTTGAATCTGATCCTTTTTATGGCTATGAATCTGAAATTGTTGTGGCACATCTTACTAAATTAAATGATATAGCTACCCTGTTCACTAACGATGAGAGAACTCACTACTTTTATATCCTTAAAATATTTCTGTTCTCATTAAAGGGTGATGCTAAGATATGGTTTAATTCTCTTGATCCTGGTTGTGTGCGTAGTCCCCAGGATATGATATATTGCTTCTCTGCTAAATATTTCCCTGCTCATAAGAATCAAGATGCTTTAAGGGATATATATAATTTTGTGCAAATTAAAGAAGAGAGTCTCCCACAAGCTTGGGGGAGGCTTCTCCAATTACTTAATGCTTTGCCTGATCATCCTCTTAAGAAAAAGGAAATACTTGATATCTTTTATAATGGACTAACCGATGCTTCCAGAGATTACCTGGATAGTTGTGCTGGTTCTGTTTTCAGGGAAAGAACACCAGATGAAGCTGAAATTCTATTAAATAATATGTTGACTAATGAAAATAATTGGACACTTCCTGAGCCTATTTCTAAACCAACTCCGAAGAAGAGAGGTGTTCTATTTCTCAGTCCTGAAGATATGCAAGAGGCAAAGAAATCCATGAAAGAAAAGGGTATTAAAGCTGAAGATGTTAAGAATTTACCTCCTATTGAAGAAATACATGGTCTTAATTTACCGCTTGTCAAAGATGCATAATTTTAATCCATCTCCTATTGAAGAAACACATGGTCTTGATAACCCGACACAGGTAGTAAAGGTAAATTATCTATATAGATATGATAAAGCTGAAATCCCATTTACTAAGTTTGCTAGCCCATGCTTAGATGAGTTTGATAAATTTATGGTTAAGCAAGAAGACTTCAATGCTTATTTTGGTAGAGAATTAAAACGTAGTGCTGATATGCTTGAACACTTGGGAGAATATATGGCTAATGTTAAAGGTGAACTTAAACTTATTAGTAAACATGCTTCTATGGTTACCACTCAAGTAGAACAAGTACTTAAAGCTCAAAATGATTTGCTCAATGAATTGAATACTAAGAATAATGATTTTGCTGTTAGAGTGGCTACTAGAACTGGTAAAATGACTCAGGAACCTTTGTATCCTGAAGGCCACCCTAAGAGAATTGAGCAAGATTCTCAGAGAAATAATATAGATGCACCTAGTCCTTCTAAAAGGAAGAAAAAGAAAAATGATAGGACTTTGCATGCTTCTAGTGAACCTATTACTGAAACACCTGAGAATCCAAATGATATTTCTATTTCTGATGCTGAAACACAATCTGGTAATGAACCTGAAACTAGTGATAATGTTAATGATAATGTTCATGTTGATGCCCAACCTAGCAATGATAATGATATAGAAATTGAACCTGCTGTTGATCTTGATAACCCACAATCAAAGAATCAACATTGTGATAAGAGAGACTTTGTTGCTAGGAAACATGGTATAGAAAGAGAACCATGGATTCAGAAACCCATGCCTTTTCCTCCCAAACCATCCAAGAAAAAGGATGATGAGGATTTTGAGCGCTTTGCTGAAATGATTAGACCTATCTTTTTGCGTATGCGATTAACTGATATGCTTAAAATGAACCCTTATGCTAAGTACATGAAAGAAATTGTTACTAATAAAAGAAAGATATCAGAAGCTGAAATTTCCACCATGCTTGCTAATTATACTTTTAAGGGTGGAATACCAAAGAAACTTGGAGATCCAGGAGTACCCACTATACCATGCTCCATTAAAAGAAACTATGTTAAAACTGCTTTATGTGATCTTGGAGCCGGTATTAGTGTTATGCCTCTCTCTTTATATCGTAGACTTGATTTGAATAAGTTGAAACCTACTGAAATATCTTTGCAAATGGCTGATAAATCAACTGCTATACCTGTCGGTATTTGTGAGGATGTGCCTGTTGTGGTTGCAAACGTTACTATTTTAACGGAATTTGTTATTCTTGATATTCCCGAGGACGATAGTATGTCCATTATTCTTGGAAGGCCCTTTTTGAATACTGCAGGGGCTGTTATTGATTGCAACAAAGGCAATGTCACTTTTCATGTTAATGGTAATGAGCATACGGTACACTTTTCGAGGAAACAACCTCAAGTCCATAGTATCAACTCTATTGGAAAAATTCCATCGATTATTTTTGGAGGTTTTGAATTTCCTCTTCCTACTATCAAGAAGAAATATGATATTCTTATTTTTGGGGATGTGCATATCCCCGTTGAGGTAACCTAGTGTTATTCGAAAATTCTCCGGTTCCATGTTATTCGGAATGAGTTTGTTAACAAGACTTGATCAACCTTGTTAATGGATTCCTTTTGATGATCATGAGATGGATAAATTTAGAAGACACAACTCTCTGTACCCTCCTTTCACTTTCTGTTATTTATATTAAATAAAATAAAAATAGCATTTTTTGTCTGTTATCTGAATTATCCGTGCAATATAACAATACCCCAAAAATAAAAGTTCTCCAAATGCCCTGAAATTTAAATATAATTTTTTCTGGAATATTTGAGAATATTTGGCACTGAGAACACAGCAAGGGGGCATCCACCTGGCCACGAGGGTGGAGGGCGCGCCCTACCCCCCTGGGCGTGCCCCCTGCTTCATGGGCCCATGGAGGCCCTCCTCCACTTATTCCTGCACCCACACACTCCTTCTTCCTCCCACAAACACCATTATCCAGCTCAAACCCGAGTCCAAGCTCATTTTGCTGCCATTTTCGATCTCCTTGCTCAAAGCACCTCTCACAAAACTGCTTGGGGGAATAGATCCTTGGTATGTGACTCCTCCATTGGTCCAATTAGTTTTTGTTCTAGTGCTTTATTCATTGCAAATTTGTGCTGCCTAGGTGACCCTGTTCTTGAGCTTGCATGTCAAATTTATGTGGTTCCAAGTAGTTTTGATGCATGATATAGGCTCTAGGCACTTGTAGGAGTAGTTTCTATCAATTTTGTTGAGTTTGGTTTACTTTTATTTGAAGTTACTAAAAATTTCAGAAATTTTACAAAAGAGGAAATATGTTTAGGAAAATGTACCAAGGTGGTTTTTAAGGAAACAAGAACCCAGGCTTGCAATGCGTGATGCTGATGATGAGATACCAAGGGACGCTCCAGTGCGGCCTTGTGAATGGCCTTCAGAGAACTTCATGGATCGAGCGGGGATTAAGGAAGAATTTAACGCATATTTGCGTAACGCTGATCTTGTGAGCTTCAAGGAAGAAAAATGCCATCAGTACCACTACCTCACTAGCTCCTTTGTGAGGAGGTTTGAATTTTCATCTTCACGTAATTCTCAAACTGTCCTATTTGATCTTTATGAAAATTCTTACACTATGGACTTAGAGCACTTTACCACTGCTTGCAAACTTCCACAATGGGGTAGTACTGGTGAACCTTGCAAATATGAATTTAGAGATTTTCTTAATAGTATAACTGTGGGGGAATCTAGAGATATATCACAAGCTATCATAGGGAGCATTCACTTTCCTACTATACATTATTTTGCTCTCTCCATAGGTAGATGCATTAACGGTAAAGATGAAGCATGACACATGTGTGTCCCTGACCTCAGTATTCTTAGGAGTGCTGTGTTAGGAGATAAATCTTATAATTTGGGAGCCATTGTTGCACGTAGGTTGCATCTTAATAGATTTAATGGAGATTTATTTGGTGGAATTTATGCAACCTGTATAGCTAATTTTCTTGGTATAACCATACGTGAGGATAATATTGAGTTGCCTCCTGCTTATTTGGATTATGCGGCTATGGTTTGTCATCAGTTTGTTGAGAGGAACGATCAGTTTCTCCAGTACCGACTAATCTTTGACAGATGATGCACCTATCACGTCGCTCTCCCTGCTTCTACTTTCTTTGACTTTCAGGCAAAAGGGAGATATTTTATAACCAGAGAGGAGGCGGAAGAGTATAAGAGGAGAGCTGAGATAGCTCGCCTCCAAGCTGCAGCCCACGATGCAATGACTGATGCATCTCAGTACGACCCCAACTACAACTTTGGATATCCGCCAGGCCATTCGTGGCTTTAGACCAACTTAGGCCAGAAGCCTAAGCTTGGGGGAGTACGTATCTCTCACCGACATTACATTCATGTTCACACACTCATTGCTAGATGTCGGTGCTCATACTTTTTCATTGTAATATCCATGCTAGTTTATTTCCTATTTTTATGCTTTCTTCTTGTGTGCTTAATAAACCTTAAGAAACACCAAAAAATTAGTTGTAGCTTTTAGCTAGCTTTAATTTCCATGCTTGTAGTAGTAATTAAAAAGAAAACCCAAAAAGATTTCATGTTCTTCTTTTGCTTGTTGGGAGCTTTCCCGTGTAAATAGTTTTATTTCTTTTCTTTTCCTTGGGGGTCGATAGGAGAAGTCCATGATTAAATTGTTGAAGTGGCTCTTATATGCATTATTGTTGATCTGACAAAAGAGCCCATATTGCCTTGTCTTCTCCTGTTTATTAAATGCTTGCAGATTCCAGCTTAGTCCAATGCACGTGCACTATTATTATTATCCACATCGTTCGGTCGTGCAAGTGAAAGGCAATTATGACGATATATGATGGACTGACTGAGATGAAAAAAGCTGGTATGAACTCGACCTCTCTTGTTTTTGTAAATATGATTAGTTCATCGTTCCTGATTCAGCCTATTATGAATAAACATGTTTGCAATGACAATTAGAGATCATAGTTTCTTATGCCATGCTTAATTAGCTAGGAGCTTATAATGGTTTACCTTGCGTGCCAACATGCTATTAAAATGGTTGTGATGTGGTATGATAGGGTGGTATCATCTTTTGAACGATTCGAGTGGCTTGACTTGGCACATGTTCATGCATGTAGTTGAAACAACAACAACATAGCCTCTACGATATTTATGTTCATGGTGCATTATATCCTACTCATGCTTGCATTCGGTGTCGATTAATTTTAATGCATGTTCATGACTGTTGTCGCTCTCTAGCTGGTCGCTTCCCAGTCTCTTTCTAGCCTTCACCTGCACTAAGCGGGAATACTGCTTGTGCATCCAACTCCATAAACCCCAAAGTTATTCCATATGAGTCCATCATACCTACCTATATACGGTATCTACCTGCCATTCCAAGTAAATTTGTATGTGCCAAACTCTAAACCTTCAAATAAATATCCTATTTCGTATGCTCGAATAGCTCATGTATCAACTAGGGTTGTCCGTATCTTCCATGTTAGGCGGGTTATTCTCAAGAGGAGTGGACTCATCTCCTCACTCACGAGAAAATGGCTGGTCACCGGGATGCCCAGTCCCATGCTTTATGCAAACTAAATCAAAATAATTGCAAACAAAACTCCCCCTGGGACTCTTGTTAGTTGGAGGCATTCGTTGTTTCGAGCAAACCATGGATTGATGCTTGTTGGTGGAGGGGGAGTATAAACTTTACCATTCTATTTGGGAACCGCCTATAATGTGTGTAGCATGGAAGATATCGCCATCTCTTGGTTGTTATGTTGACAATGAAAGTATACCGCTCAAAATATTATTCACCTCTATTTCAAAACCGAGCTCTGACACCTCTACAAATCCCTGATTCCCTCTGTGAAGGGCCTATCTATTTACTTCTATGTTGAGTCATCATCCTCTTATTAAAAAGCACTAGTTGGAGAGCATTGTTGTCATTTGCATTCATTACTGTTAGTTTACATTGAGTATGACTTGACTGGATCTCTTTTACCATGAATTACAATGTCTAATCAGTCCTTGATATTTAAAGGTGCTCTGCATTTATGTTTTGCGGTCTCAGAAAGAGCTAGCAAGATACCACCTTGTCATATCATATTATGATTGTTTTGAGAAAGTGTTGTCATCCGAGATTTATTATTATTGCTTGCTAGTTGATTATGCCATTGATATGAGTAAACATGAGACCTAAGCATTATTGTGAATATGGTTAGTTTATAATCTTTGCTGAAAACTTGAATGCTGGCTTTACATATTTACAACAACAAGAGCAAACAGAGTTTGTAAAAGTTTTTTCTTTATCACTTTCAGTTTGTCAACTGAATTGCTTGAGGACAAGCAAATGTTTAAGCTTGGGGGAGTTGATACGTCTCTATCGTATCTACTTTTCCAAATACTTTTGCCCTTGTTTTGGACTCTAACTTGCATGATTTGAATGAAACTAACCCGGACTGACGCTGTTTTCAGCAGAATTGCCATGGTGTTATTTATGTGCAGAAACAAAAGTTCTTGGAATGACCTGAAACTCCACAGAGCATCTTTTTGGAAATAATAAAAAATACTGGCAAAAGATCAAGACCAGGGGGCCCACACCCTAGCCACGAGGGTGGGGGCGCGCCTGCCCCCTGGGCGCCCCCTAGAGCTCCTCCGACCTCAACTCCAACTCTATATATTCACTTTCGGGGAGAAAAAAAATAGAGAAGAAGGATTCATCGTGTTTTACGATACAGAGCCGCCGCCAAGCCCTACAACCTCTCGGGAGGGCTCATTTGGAGTCCATTCAGGGCTCCGGAGAGGGGAATCTGTCGCCATCGTCATCATCAACCATCCTCCACCACCAATTTCATGATGCTCATCATCGTGCGTGAGTAATTCCATCGTAGGCTTGCTGGACGGTGATGGGTTGGATGAGATTTATCATGTAATGAAGTTAGTTTTGTTAGGGTTTGATCCCTAGTATCCACTATGTTCTGAGATTGATGTTGCTATGACTTTGCTATGCTTAATGCTTGCCACTAGGGCTCGAGTGCCATGATTTCAGATCTGAACCTATTATGTTTTCATCAATATATGAGAGTTCTTGATCCTATCTTGCAAGTCTATAGTCACCTACTATGTGTTATGATCCGGCAACCCCGAAGTGACAATAATCGAGACCACTCCCGGTGATGACCGTAGTTTGAGGAGTTCATGTATTCACTATGTGTTAATGCTTTGGTCCGGTACTCTATTAAAAGGAGGCCTTAATATCCCTTAGTTTCCGCTAGAACCCCGCTGCCACGTGAGGGTAGGACAAAAGATGTCATGCAAGTTTTTTTCCACAAGCACGTATGACTATATTCGGAATACCTGCCTACATTACATTGATGAATTGGAGCTAGTTCTGTGTCACCCTAGGTTATGACTGTTACATGATGAATCACATCCGGCATAATTCTCTATCACCGATCCATTGCCTACGAGCTTTCCATATATTGTTCTTCGCTTATTTACTTTTCCGTTGTTATTGCTATCATCACTACAAAAATACCAAAAACATTACTTTTGTTATCATTACCTTTTGCTACCGTTACCACTACTATCATATTACTTTGCTACTAAATACTTTGCTGCAGATATTAAGTTTCCAGGTGTGGTTTAATTGACAACTCAGCTGCTAATACTTGAGAATATTCTTTGGCTCCCCTTGTGTCGATTCAATAAATTTGGGTCGAATACTCTACCCTCGAAAACTGTTGCGATCCTCTATACTTGTGGGTTATCACGCCCCTCCTCATTTATAGTGGGAGAAGGCCAACCGGCGATCCCCACGATCACGGGTAATGATGATTTTTCTCTGCATGCAGCAGGGACTCGTCAAGTCGGGCAGTTGCCGAGGCAGCGTGGGGAAGCGGAGACGCCCTGGGAGCCACCAAGGATTTTTTTAATAATCCTATATGTTTAATGATCTAGATAGGAAACTACAATACACATAAAGCATGCGATATAGAAATTTTATCAGTATGATACTAGTTAGATCGAGATATTAAATAGTAACACATGGCCAGAGAAGAATACATCTTGTGAGATATGGAGAAGACTTTTCTTCATTAATTTTTGTTCATCCATATTTATTGCACTCAACCATATCTTGGTCCTACTATTATAACTAGATCTTCTTGTGACCATTCGTCGAATACACAATCAACTTTGAAGCTCATTCATATATTGGCTCTGTGCCGTTACAACACCATATAAATTAATATTGATCCTTCTGACTCAACTATTGTATGTTAAGATCCAAAACTCTTAGAGTTGAAAAGCCATGATTAGAATTGAGCATGCAAGGCCAGGAAGAGGATAGATCAATCTACGCTTATCTCATTAAGGAAATTAGGCATCTCTTGTCTCTTCGTGATTCTTGTATTACTCATGTTAATCGTACTCAAATAATGTTAGTGATAATTTAGCTAAGTTGCTAGAGGTGAGGGTAGAACTACGACTTGGTTAGGGTACGGCCCTGAAGTTGCTTTGTCTTTAGCTTTTGATGATTGTAAGGATCTTGTGATTGCATAATACAAGTTTTCATCCGCAGAAAAAAATAATTAGAATTGAGCATCCATTCGCAAGGCATTTCACACTGGAAAACACATATGCGCACACGTTTCTTAGTCGGCTCACACAACATGTTATACAAGATGAATCCAATGTGTCCAATTTTGCGCTTCGGTTTCGCGCTATTCAACCTAGCTTGTTTGTCGTGCTCCGAAGGTTTCCAACACACCCAACCTACCTTATTATTTTCTATAAAATCCCATCGGCTCACCACGCGTGCATGTTTCTATTAACCGCAAAGCTTTCTTAATATAAGATATCATCTATGATACTGGATTTGCTTGCATACATCATTTCGCCACATGGCCATGCGTCTTCATTATTTTTAAATATGTTTTTAATATTTTGCTAGGACATATTTGTCGAGCAATTTTTAATACATTACTAATCGTGGATGTACCCTTTAATTAATTTCCAAATATACCAAAATCATTCGTGTTCACATCTAGACGTGTTCAAATTACAAATCAATATAAAAAGGAGTAGAGATTGAAAGCAGAAACCACATTCACCCTGGCTCTTCTATCTTGCCTCCCTCCGAAAACCCTCTCCCTACAGGAATGGATCCCTTCGTTTCTGACACCACCGGTCCTGTGACAACCAGCCCCAAAACTCAGGGACAAGAGGAAGAGGGCCTTGGAACCGACCCCTCCTTCAATTCCCTTACCACTGAGTCCGTCGGCGCGAGCCCCGACGCGGAGGGCGGCGCCGCCGCCACACAGGCGGACGATGAGGCGGAGAGTGGGGCGCCCGGCTCCCCTTCCCCGCCCCGACTGCCGCCGAGCATCTCCGCGCGCCCGCGATCCTCTCAGGGCCGCGTGCTTCCGGAGGCTGGCCGCCTCCTGCGAAGCCCGCCGACTCCGCGAGGCGGCGCTCCTCCGTGCGTCTAAACCGCCCGCGGAGAAGGCCGAGGACCCCGACGAGCCAATCTGGCCACCAAGAAGCCGCTATTGGAGGCGCTTCGTGTATGTATACCTCGCCTTCCACCCCGACTCTCCTTTTGCTCATGAATGCATGATTAGATAGTTCCTTCAAATAATTTGGGTTTAGATAGATTACCATGCTAGGGCTTTCGGAGAACATATCGCTGAGGCGTTCGTTTTCAGAGATTTTGCACGTAGTAGATTCAGCAATTTTACATGTGCAATAGTAGATTCTATTTATCCCGTCCCAACTTAGTTTTTATTTTGGAGAAGTACGTGGTAATATGTTTCGTGGCCTAACGGAGATGGTGAGAAGAATCATGATTCTGTTTTTTTATATAAAATAACTGTGATTTAGTTTGATTACCATGCTAGGGCTGTTTGAGGAGTAGGGATATCTGCAATTGCAATCGGTACATCCGATTTACTATTGCTACATTAGGTCATGTTTCTAATGCTGATGGCATCTCGGTCAGTGTGTAGCCTAGGTTCTGGAGCGTTGCGTTAGCTCAAGCTGTTAAATATATATTTGCGAGTTATGTCCTTAATTTTGTGAACTGGAGTGTTGATGCCCCAACTAGTGATAAGGCGTTAAGTTCCGCCTTTCTGTTCCTAACGGAATCTTTGAATCTAGCCTAGGGATCTCAAAACATTACGTAAGCCCTAGTTACCTAATTAAGCTGTTCAAAATGTTGGAGATTTATGGCATTACCATAATGAACCTGATTTATGGGAGAACCATACTGCTCTAATGCCAGCGATATCTTGATATCTAGCCTGAGAAATCAAAGATTTACTATAACTAGCCTTTGTCCTCACCCTCTTTTCATGTTCATGGTGGTGTATCCCTTCTGTTTTAATCTTACGTTCACGTTTCTTTTGTTTCTCTATCAAGCATTTTGCCTTTCCCAGTCTGAAACTTTTGCAATTACCTCCAACAGGGAACTAAAAACTATGGGGTCCAGGCCGGCTAATCCTGTGCCCAACCCTGATGAGAGTTCATTATCTCATATCAAGAGCCAAGATATGTTAGCTGACAAGGTTGTGGACCAATGGGTGACAGTGACACTGAAAACTCCTCTGGAAGTGCATCATATCAAGTTGTTCCTTACAAGAATGTCCAGGGAGAAAACAACTTACCTGTGCTGTCTAAAAAAAGAAAATTCATTATCAGTACATATTCTGTGCAATGTAGTACTTGCCAGAAATGGAGAGTTGTACCATCCAAACTGAAATATGAGCAAACCCGAGAGAATATTATACAAGTTCCTTTTTCTTGCAAATATGTCCATGGGTGGAAGCCACAAGTTACATGCCATGATCCAACTGATATATCTGAGGATAATGGCATGGCATGGGCAATTGATATCCCATGCATCCCTCAGACCCCTCTTGGGTGGGAAAGGAATATTACTCTAAGGAATGAACAGAGCACGAGATTCGCTGATGTGTGAGTATTACTTGTTTTGCACAACATCGTAGTTAATTTGTTTCCCAGCTTTTTGTATTTATTTCTGAGCAAATGAGGTTGCAGTTGTTTTCTAACGTGCCTGGGTCGTAACTCTTGAGAGCTCAAAATGCTCATTTATGGTTTAGGAACTTAATGCTGTTCATATTTGATCAATGGTTAAACATTCATTCCTGTTGTCTGCTAAACACCTTACACACCTATATAAAAGGATGTGCTTGCCATTCCGTGTACGTATTGTATGACTGTTTCGTAACACTTATATACATCCTTTCAGGTACTATATCTCTCCCGCAGGCAGAAAAGTAAGATCCATGAAAGATGTCGAAAGGTAAGCTAACTTTCTTCTGGTCAACTTCTCTTCAATATCGTTACTTTCTTAAGCATATTAGTGCCCAGATGCAGTTTTCCCTTCATCTAGCATGTTGATAACCGCATCTGAATGGTATCCACTATTATTGTGAAGTTGTTACAAAGTGTTATCATTGTACTTTCACTACCTCAATGGCTCAATGATCATATGAAGCACACAACCAGCGTTTAGGCTTAGCTTTGTTGGGGCTTATTTTCAGAAATCTTGCCTGTTCTTACAATTGAACGTTGGAAACACAGAATACATGTGTATACTATGTGAAGTTGTGAACTTCTCCATGTGGTTCAATCTGCCTAGATGTTTATCTTATTCGTCATATGTTATACTTTGATAGGTATCTTGAAGACAACCCAGACTATGCTGCCCGCTTACAGTTATCTCAGTTTTCGTTCAGGGTACCTAAACCTCCAAATTGCCCTCGTCAGTCAGACCTTATTGAACCAACTGAAGGTATATTTATGCACAACTTTTAACATGGTTACTTTAACTGGCATGCTAAATGGATTGCTGGTTGGACAAGCATCTCTCTTCTGGTTGAACAATGGCCACTATTGCTTCAAATTTATGTCAGTGATAAAATGGTTTTCGGATTGCCTTGTCAACTGAGAATGCATTACAAGTTTGTGTACTTGTATATTGTGGTATGTGGTACTTAATGGAATTATTTAAGTGGTAGGTCAGGTGGTGAGCTGGGGTGTACAGGATAGTAGGGCATGCATGTAAGCAAAGTTCAACACGTGCCATTCATATTTTAAATGATCATAACAGGTTGAGATGTCGTAAATTGGATTTTACTTTATTGTTTTTAAATTTCTGTAAATTGGATGGCACACCTGATAACATAGCGTAGACCATTGCACGCACTAGTGGCTGATGGATTATATCCCCTTTACATGAATATGAAACTAAATCAGAGTTCTGTTAATGCATGCTGCCTATATATAGTTGCATAACATGAGACAGGCAGGTGGGTGACTTCTAGTACCCTTGTTGATTATAGCACCACTCCTAGATTAAGTTCTTGCAACTAGCTAGCGATTTAGGGATCTTGTAGCAGCGGTTAGAAATTTAGAATCACTGTGTGGGGTTCATTGGTGGTTGGTGATGTCTGCTGTTTCCATCTATTAGTATACTTACATACAATGACCCTTGCACAACGGACAACGTCTTGATGCGATTAGCTTGCTTGTCTTCTCTTCTGGCTCAAGTGATTAATGCCGTTCTATTCACTCTCTGTGTTTGTGCAACCATCTGATAATTTGACACATGATTTGTTATTTATCTGATGGCATGCTCTTATTTTCAGTGCCACCTCCGGTTCACGAGGATCCCGTGCACAACTACATGCCGGTCCCTCATGGAGAAGCCAATCATTTAACTCATATACCAGTTATACTAGCTCTACAAGTACCAGTGATGCTCTCCAAAAAGAGAAAACTAAACCAGTGATGCTCTCCAGAAAGAAAGAAAAATGCTCTATCAGTGATGTTCAAACTTCAAACTTGAAATGTGCTATTTTGCTGCATTATCTTACTGTTAATGTTCTACCTTAGCTAAGCTCGCTCCCCTTGTGCCGTACTTTGCTCCAGCTTGGCTGGAACTGAGAAAGTTTTTGGGACATCGACATCAACAGAGGAATGTTGTTGCAGAAAGCTATTGAAACTGCCACATTGCTTTTACCTCACTCTGTTCGTGTGCTGTGAATGCCTATAACTTAAAGTTTATGCGTGTTGCACATCATAATCTCCTGTATAAGGTACAATCTTTTTTATTGAGATCAATGGGTATTGGGACAGAGCTTAGATAACAGAAGTTTCTGCCACCCCCATACTATGACCAAAGATCACATTATATACATCTGTCTATTTTATGTTTATGCGATGAATTGCATGCGCAAGCCCATAGCATTTGAGACCTTTTTAAGTTCAAACATACAAATGACAAAAGCCATTAAACTATGCATCATATTGATCTGCATCTCAAAAGAAAAACAAACAAGGCGTGATCTGTGTTGGGATTCTTATAGAACTAGAAAAATAGAAATGCATTCCAAGGAAAGAGTGAGCCCCATTCTATGATCAAAGAGTTTACAAACTGGCATGACAAAATTTCAGCTTGGCTGCCACCTTTATTAGCCTAACATGATAAAATGTCACACAGCGACACCTGGTTAAGGGCCTCTTTGGATGGCAAGTCTTACAAGATGCAGGAACAAGAAAAATTCTTTATGAGGTCAAATAGCCTTTGTACCAATTATTTCTAATGGCTGAAGTTCTCCAAAACTTACTGGAAATCCTACGGATCATTTGCTCATTATATACTTTCTCTTGACATAATGACGGGAGCATTCTAGGGGTTTAGTGATTCTCACAAAACAAAACGCAGATAGTTATCGCATGGTCCCTACGTACGGTCTCAAAATTTGCTTTCTCTTCGCCTTTTGATCTCAAGAATAAAACCCCCAAATAAGAAAACTTGCTGCTTTCTCTTATGATTTTGAAGTGGTTTTGGAAGAGTGTCAACTTTAGGTAAAAATAATCCCACATATTCGGAGAGTGTTCAATCTTATGATTTTTTTTGCTAAAAGTAGGTTTGGAGAGGTCATGACTCTAGTTGACGTTAATCCCACTATCTTGAAAGATTATAGAACATTTATGCATATGGATCATGAAGAGAATATTTTCTATGATAGCTATATTTTTGAATTTGATTATGATCCTACATGTATTATTATGAGAGAGGAAAATAGGGTTGCAGAAATTTTCATGTTACTAAATTACCTCTCGTTATGTTGAGATTTTTAATGTTCTATTCTTCTTCCTTGCATATGCTAGATATTGCTTGTCTTGATAATTTGTTTTCCTATAAAATGCCTATGCATAGGAAGTATGTTAGACTTAAATGTGTTGGTCACATGTTTCATGATGCTTTTTTTGTGCTTCAATTCTTGTCTTTTATGTGAGCATCATTAATATCCCAAGCATATCTTAATGGCTATAAAGAAAGAGATTGTTGGGAGACAACCCAATAGTTTTACTTTGCTATTTTTGTGTGTGCACACAATTATGCTACTATTATGGTTGTGTTTTTGTATTTAAATTAGTGTTTCTGCCAAGTAAAGCCTTTGGATGATTTGGATGATAGTTGCTTTGATTCTGTGAGAAAAATAGAAACTTTTCTGCCCAGTAAGAGAATTTTCTAAATTCACCGGTACATGATAAAATTCTGTATTTTTTAACATGATTTATATATAAATTTCCCACATTGTTCTAATTTCTCAGAATTTGGAGTTACAGAAGTATAGTCATTGTTCGAATCATTACAGACTGTTCTGGTTTTCAAGATTCTATTTTTGTTGCATTGTTTGCCTGTTTTGATGAATCTACAGATTGTTCCGGGGGATATATGTAACGCCCCGAGACCGATGTGCCAGGTGTCGTCCAGTTATTCGCCGTTTTTGTCTTGTCGTTGCTTGCGTGTCACGCATTGCATATCATGTCATCATGTGCATTTTATTTGCATACGTGTTCGTCTCATGCATCCGAGCATTTTCTCCGTTGTCCTTTTTGCAATCCGGCGCTCCGTTCTCCTCCGGTGGTCCTTTCTACCTTCTTTCGTGTGTGGGGATTAAACATTTCCGGATTGGACCAGAGACTTGCCAAGCGGCCTTGGTTTACTATCGGTAGACCACCTGTCAAGTTTCGTACCATTTGGACTTCGTTTGATGCTCCAACGGTTAACCGAGGGACCGAGAAGGCCTCGTGTGTGTTGCAGCCCAACACCCTTCCCAAAACCCACCTAAACCTCCTCCATCTTCTCGGTCATTCGATCACGATCGCGTGGCCGAAAACCGCACCTCATTTGGACTCTCCTAGCTCCTTCTACCTATAAATATGTGGCTCTCCCCGATTTTTCGCGCAGTCCAAACCCTAGCTTCTTCCCACTCCGTCGCCGGACATGTCCGCGCCCGCCGGACGCGTCCAGCCTCCACCTCACCCCGGCCAATCAGTGCTTGCCACGTCAGCTCCGCCGCCGCCTCATCCAATCGTGCGCCGCCACGTCATCCCGGCGCCCCGCCTCTCCATCGCGCGGCCCGCCGAGCCCATCGCGGACCCGCGCGGGCCCATCCCGTCGCCGCCCGCGGGGCGTGCCGCCCGGCCGCCTCTTTGTCGCTCCGCCGTGGAGCCGCTGCTCCGGCGACCTCGCCCCGCCGGCGGGCTCCTCCACGCCGCCCCGCTCGCCCCAGGTCGCCGTCGCCGCGCGCCATCGCCAACCGGCCGCCGCCCTCGCTACTCCGCCTCGCCTGCCTTCTTCCAGCGACCGGCACCCGTCGCCGCCTCCGGTCATCGCCGACGCAAGCGCCGACCCGCCGCCGTCCTTTCTCGCCCTCGCCTCGCCGGAGAAGATCCGCCTCGCCGGAGTTCGAAGTCCGGCCGGATCCGGGGAGTGGGATGAGATCCACCACTCCCCCGAACCAAACGCACCCTCGCCCGATCCGGATCTCGTCGTCCCGGATCCCTCCGTCCCGTTGACTTTTTGCGGAGGTGAAATTCCACTAAGTCCCCGAAGTTTCTAGATTCATATGCCTCTATTCATCATGTCGTAACTTTGCATCCGTAGCTCCGATTCATGCGTGTAGCATATCAAAATGTTCGTCTCAGAGAGCACATCATTTCATCTCATTGCATCATTTTCATTTGAGTTCATCTTGATGCCCCAAATGCTGTTGGAAGAGAGCTATTTGAGTTAATTGTCAGATCTGCTGCACCAAATAGCTATTTGTCATTTTTGCCATGATTAATGTGTGCATGATATGCCCCTGAGCTCTACATGAGTTTTGTTATATGCTTTGCCATCTTTCCAGAGGTGCTATCCATGTATTTTTGTGATGTGTGTGGTGACTAGCACAAGCTTGCAAAGTGGTGCATTCGTTAATGCTGATTTCAGGGACTTGGCAATTCCACTAAGTCCTTGATCTGTTTATCTCAATATGCCATATATTCATGTTGTTTCCTAGTGATCCGTGCCTCTTTTGAGGATTATCAGTAAGGATGTTTTGTTAATCTTGTAGTGCTCTATCCATCCATGTCTTTGTTTGTAATTATGGAGCACCCTAGCTTGAGTCAATCGAGCTCTACTTTTGCTATTTCGTGAATCTGGGCAGATTGTCTACTTGTTAGCGATTTTGCCGAGGATGTTGTAGTTGATCCGTGCATGATATGCTATTGTTCTTGCCATGCCTAGCTTGTATAATGTGTATTCTTAGTGAGTGTATGCTTAGATTGTCATGACTTGCTCTGTAGTGAGTGCATCGAGCTCGTTAACATGCCTACTCGATATCTGATTTGCATGCTCCAGTTTTTCTCTAAGTCTGTGATCTGATTATGTTTTTGCCATGTTCACATGCTTGCAAATGTATTTTCTGATCCCTTTTGGCTCAAGGTCACAAAGGGACTTTTGTTAAGCTCTTTGAGTAGCTCCATGCCATGCCTTGCTTTGCCATGTTAAGTTCCTGTAGAATATATTTTTTCTTGCTCCAAAGTGTGCTACCTGATCTGAAATTCCAAGCTTGTGTTAATTTCACTAAGTCTGAGACCTGTTTACCAATTGCACTTTTTCCATGCTTGTTTGAACTTGCTAATGGATGAATTAGCCGTAGCTCAGTGTTCATATTTTGTCAAGCATTATGAGTGGATCCCTGCCATGTATTCTATTGCCATGTTTGAGTGCTGTAGCATATTTAACTTGTTGCATTTAGATGGCTACTTGCTGTAAATCGCAGACCGATGTCATATTTGAATGCTTGCCATTTCCAAACCGTGACTCCGATTCCGGTGATCTTTATATCGTTTTCAAGAAATCATCTCACCTTTCCAGTGGCACACTTGGATTTCCAAGTTGAGGCCAGGTTCATTCATTCCTTGTCAAATCATGCATATGCATCGCATACCGCATCCCGCATATCATTCCATGTTCATGTGTTGATTGTTTACTATGTTGTGTGCTTCTTTTCGGTGTTTGCTTCTTCGGGTTGGATTCGGTAACGCCGCGTTTGTGAGGACCCGTTCGTCTACGTCCGTTTGACTTCTTCATGGACTCGTTCTTCTTCCTTGCGGGATTTCAGGCAAGATGACCATACCCTCGAAATCACTTCTATCTTTGCTTGCTAGTTGCTCGCTCTTTTGCTATGCCTATGCTGCGATACCTACCACTTGCTTATCATGCCTCCCATATTGTTGAACCAAGCCTCTAACCCACCTTGTCCTAGCAAACCGTTGTTTGGCTATGTTACCGCTTTGCTCAGCCCCTCTTATAGCGTTGTTAGTTGCAGGTGAAGATTGAAGTTTGTTCCTTGTTGGAACATGGAGATGTTGTTCCTCGTTGGAACATGTTTACTTGTTGGGATATCACAATATATCTTATTTAATTAATGCATATATATACTTGGTAAAGGGTGGAAGGCTCGGCCTTATGCCTGGTGTTTTGTTCCACTCTTGCCGCCCTAGTTTTCGTCATATCGGTGTTATGTTCCCGGATTTTGCGTTCCTTACGCGGTTGGGTAATAATGGGAACCCCTTGACAGTTCGCCCTGAATAAAACTCTTCCAGCAATGCCCAACATTGGTTTTACCATTCGCCACCTAGCCTTTTCTTTTCCCTTGGGGGTCGCGCGCCCAAGGGTCATCATTATTTTAAACCCCTGGGCCAGTGCTCCTCTGAGTGTTGGTCCAACTTGTCAGCTGCCGGTGGCCACCAGGGGCAACTCTGGGCTGGCCTACCGGAAGTTTGGACAATCCGGTGTGCCCTGAGAAAGAGATATGTGCAGCTCCTATCGGGATTTATCGGCACATTCGGGCGGTGTTGCTGGTTTAGTTTTACCTTGTCGAAATGTCTTGTAACCGGGATTCCGAGTCTGATTGGGTCTTCCCGCTAGAAGGAATATCCTTCATTGACCGTGAGAGCTTGTGATGGGCTAAGTTGGGACACCCCTGCAGGGTTTTGAACTTTCAAAAGTCGTGCCCGTGGTTATGGGCAGATGGGAATTTGTTAATGTCCGATTGTAGAAAACCTAAAGTTGACCTTAATTTAAAATGCATCAACCGCGTGTGTAACCGTGATGGTCTCTTTCCGGCGGAGTCCGGAAAGTGAACACAGTGTTGGAGTTATGCTTGACGTAGATTGTTTTAGGATCACTTCTTGATCATACTTTCTCGAACGTGCTTTGCCTTCTCTTCTCGCTCTCATTTGCGTATGTTAGCCACCATATATGCTAGTCGCTTGCTGCAGCTCCACCTCATACCTTTTACTTTACCCATATGCTTAAATAGTCTTGATCGCGAGGGTGCGAGATTGCTGAGTCCCCGTGGCTCACAGATACTTCCAAAACCAGCTTGCAGGTGCCGTTGAGTCCATGCAGGTGACGCAACCAAGCTCAGGAGGAGCTCGATGAAGATCTTGTCCTTTGTGTTGTTTCGTTCTAGTTGATCAGTAGTGGAGCCCAGTTGGGGTCGATCGGGGACCGTGTCGCATTTGGGGTTCTTCTTTTATTTTGGTTCCGTAGTCGGACCTTGATTGTATTTGGATGTTGTAATGCTTTATTAATGTAATTGTGTGAAGTGGCGATTGTAAGCCAACTATGTATCTCTTTCCCTTATGTATTACATGGGTTGTGTGAAGATTACCTCACTTGCGACATTGCTTTCAATGCGGTTATGCCTCTAAGTCGTGCTTCGACACGTGGGAGATATAGCCGCATCAAGGGCGTTACAAGTTGGTATCAGAGCCTTCCCCGACCTTAGGAGCCCCCACTGCTTGATCGTTTTTAGCAGCCGTTGTTGAGTCTAGAAAAATGTTTTTGAGTCATTTAGGAATTATATATCGGAGAGTTTAGGAATTCTTTTTACTTCCCAGTCTCCTCATCGCTCTGGTAAGGCATCCTGACGTAGAGTTTTGACTCTTCTCTTCTCAAATTTCACTAATTTTTTTAGGATCACGCGGGTATCTTAGAATCGTTCTGATGGTTTTGTGACGAGAACATTGTTCTTGGTGCCTCCTGTCATTTAGGGGTTGTGGCAGTGTCCCGGAGAGTTGAGCTCCAAGGTGTTGTCGTCACAATTTTATCGTTGCAGTTCTGGAATACCTGAGTTTAGTACGCCGACATCGAAAATCTCTTTTATGCAGTTGTTGGTGAGATAACCTCGACGCCACCCAGTACTGGGGCGGGAGTTCGGGAGTATTGCCATAACTCGTGTAACGGATACTTTTCGAAGGTTGAGGTAAACGATTTCCGAAGGTTTCTTGGTTATGTGTTGAAGGATGGATACAACTGGATGTAGGATTTGCTAGATTTGGGTGAGATATTATGCTTCCCCTGTATCCCCAACACCTGATTGCATAACCGGAAAGTTTCGGGAGTTTATAAGTGGGAATTCAAGTAGTTCTTAGGATATCCAAGACTCTAAGCTCGGGGATGCCCTAGAAGGCATCCCCTCTTTATTCTAACAACTATCGACAAATTACTTGGAGCTATATTATTATTCATCACATGATATGAGTTTTGCTTGGAGCGTCATGTATTATATGAGTCTTTGCTTTGTTTGATTTTTAGTTTGCACAATCATCTTTACTGAACACACCTTTTTGAGAGGGACACACATTATTCGTGATTTCTTAGTACACTATATGTGCTTCACTTATATTTTTTGTGCTAGGCAGTTGCTCTAGTACTTCACCTATATCTTTTAGAGCACGATGGTGGTTACATTTTAAAGAAATAGTTGCACTCTCATGCTTCACTTATACCATTTTGAGAGTTTATATTAGTAATGGCAATTAGCACAAGTTATGAATTTGTTCCTAATATGATATATATTCAAGAGGGATATAATAAAAACTTTCATGTAGATCACTGAATATGATAAGTTTGATTTCTTGCAATAGTTTTGCGATATAAAGGTGGTAATATGTGGGTTGTTGATATGTCTCCAATGTATCTATAATTTTTTTATTGTTCCATGCTATTATATTATTAATCTTGGATGTTTTATATACGATTTCAAGCAACAATATATCATTTTTTTGGGGACTAAGCTATTAACTTAGTACCTAGTGTGAGTTGTTGATTTCTGCTTGTTTTTTGGTTTCACAGAATATCGGTACCAAACAAAGTCAAAATGCCACGAAACTTTTTGGTGATTTTTCTTGGACATAATACTCCCTGGAAGCTTTGGGGGGGGGATGAGAAGATGGAGCAATGGCCCATGAGTCACCAGGGCACGCCTTGGGCTTGGGGCGCGCCCTGGTGTCGGTGTACTAGAGTAGGGGTACCCTAGTATCCCGAACTTGTGCACGGGCAGTCGCAGCATCTCGCAGCAAGGCTTGCCGGGTGACCGCCAAGGTCCTCCGTGGTTCCTATGGAGCCATTCAAGAACAAAGTATCCAAGTCAAGGAGACAAGACCTCGGCAAGAGGAGCTTGCCGGGAAGGGCAACAAAAGCATCTCAAGACCCCGGCAAGAGGAGCTTGCCTGGAAGGCCACCCAAGGCATCTCAAGGAACTTGCCGCGGCGCGCCACGCGCCCCGGCAAGGCCCGGTGAGCGACAAGCTCCCGGACGCGACAAGACAACGACCGCGGCAAGGCGCTTGCCGCGACAAGCCACCACTCTGTGCCCGCGCTCCAGCACATCCACCAATGTGTCGCTCTGGGACCCTTCCAGGCGTGCGTGGCGGGAGGCTGTGCAGCCAGCGGTGCGCGGTGGCAAGCGGCGCTGACAAGATTGCCATCGTGGCGAGCGGTGGCGTCCCTGATGGTCCCTTTTGCACTGTTTAGGCGACGCAGACGGGCATTTAATGCCCTTGTCCCCTGCCGTCAGGGTTAGGTATAATACACTGTAGCAGGTAGTTGTACCTACCACAACACCTTTCCATTTTTACCCTTTGTCTCCGTTGCCACCTGTCGGTGACCCCTTGAGCATATAAAAGGAGGCCCACGCGCAATGTAGGGGGGGTTAGCTGGTTCAGGAGAGGACACTCACGCTCGGTCTCGTTAGCTGCTGGGGTGTACTGTAGCACTCCGCGCTCTCGAGCAAGAACTCAATACAAACCACAAAGCAGGAGTAGGGTTTTACGCATCCGTGCGGCCCGAACCTGGGTAAACCGCTCGTGTGCTTCGCCTCGATCCGCTCTTTGCACGATCTCCGCCCCCGCTGAACCGAAAGGGACTCGGCCCGCCGGTCCCATAGGTGTTCGTCGATCAGTCTCCCGACATCTTTGGCGCGCCAGGTAGGGGGCGTCGAGGTTGTGTGAACCAGATCCGGCGTTCGCGCGAGCTAGATCTTCATCATCTTCATCGACATGCCGCCGAAGAAGAAGGCTTTGGAGGCGGCTGCTCTGTCCGCGCCGAACCCACCACTGCCGGAGCAAACGGCTGGTGGGGCAGATGCCGGCGGAAGAAAGGGCATCGACGAGGGAGCTCACGGTGCTGCCAGGTCCAAGGACAAGGCTGCGCTGCCCATCGGCGGTGTAGACGGCTCCCACAACGACCGGGCGCACTCCAAGACCTCGGTGTCCGTACATGCACCGCGCCCATCTCAGGAGGCGCGGGACCGGCAACGTCATGGTGCTCACAGTACCATGCGTTTGCTGGACCAAGATCGAGCTGGTGGATCTCGGAGTGCTCAAGACCAGCATGCACGCCAACATGCTGGCACGAGCGAGGCACGGTCGCCTGGACGGGATACTGCTCCTTCTAACATAGTTAGAAGTCCGAGCATATCCCGCTCCTCACACCGTTCGCCACCGCCACCCGCCGCTCCAGCAGAAGCTTTGGCGCGAGCTCAACTGCTCCTGGACTACCCTCCAACGGCAGACAAGATCGACGACTGGAGGGCCACCATCCAGAGTCTCATCGGCTTCGCCAACGGCGACGCTCAGCAGCAGCCGAGCACGTCACACCCGCGGCAAGTCAGCCAGGCACGAGCCGGTGGCGACAAGACCGGTGGGGGTGCAACCTCTGTACACTCTCCACCCCGAAGGCCAAGATCACCGACTCGCCGGATCCACCTCGACAGCGACTCCACCGCGTCATCAGATCCACGAGCTCGTCGCGATCAGCGCCAAGTTCTTCACGAACGACAGCAAGAAGACGCTCGTACTCGCATCGAGCGCCGAAGAGAAGCGCGACGTCAATCAGACCAGCGCGCTGGGCCCTCTGTCGACATGCATGCGCCAGGGGAACCAGGCGACTTGCCGTACGCGGTAGGTTGCCCTGCGTTTACTCGTGAGCTGCGGCAAGTCCAGTGGCCCAGCATGAAGAATTTCAAGCCAGACGTACCAGAGGAGTACGACGGCAAGTCGCATCCGTCGGAGTTCCTCAGTATCTACACCATCGCGGTGCAGGCTGCCGGGGGGCGGGACGACAAGATCCTTGCCAACTACTTCCCGCTGGTGCTCAAGCCCAACGTCAGGTCCTGGCTCATGCACTTGCCGGACAACTCCATATCTTCCTGGGCAGACCTATGCCATCAGTTTGTCGGCGCCTTTACAGGCGGCCACAAACCCCATGGCCAAGAGAGTGACCTTCATCTGCTCGCCCAGAAGGAAGGAGAGCCCCTGCGCAAGTACATTCAGAGATTCAGCCGTGTACAGCACAACATCCCAGATGTTCACCCTGCCGCGGTCATCAGCGCGTTCCATCAGAACGTGCGTAACCGCAGGATGCGGGAGGAGATGGCGATGTGCAAGATCAGAGACGTCAGTGAGCTGTATGCCCTGGCCGACAAGTGTGCACGTGCTGAGGAAGGGAGGAAACTCCCCGGAGAGAATACAGGAGCAGGAGGATCTGACAGCGAGGATATTGCCCCGGCAAAGAAAAACCGGCGGCGGAACAACAGGAAGAAGAAAGGCAAAGATGTGCTAGTTGTTGAGCAGTCCGGCAACGAAGGTGGCGCCAAGAAAGCCAAAGCTGGTAGCTCCGGCAAGGAGATTGCCGCATGCTCCAACTGCCAGGCTGTGGCGGTCGCGGACAAGCAGGACGGCACCGACAAGCAGTATTGCAAGATCCACCGCACCAAGGGCCATGACCTCCAAAGCTGCAAGAAGGTCGAGCAGCTTGTCCAGCAGCAAAAGGCTGAATACGAGCGACGCGACAAGGAGAGGGCCCAAGGAGGCGCTGGAGAATCCGGCAAGAAGCGCGCCGGCCGGGGAGGACGCCGCGGCAAGGCCAAACAGCGGCAAGGAGACAGACCTCCCCGCGGCCGCGACAAGGATGAAGATAACAACGACGACGACGAAGACATGGATGATGTCGAGACTAGTGAGCAGGAGTTCCAAAAAGCCACAGAGGTCTTGTGCGTTGACGGCGGTGCTTCTCTGCATACTTCGCACCGCCAACTCAAGCAGTGGATGCGGGAAGTCAATGCAGCAGAACCACCCGTCGAATCACGCAAGCTTCTGAAATGGTCCAGCACGCCTATCATCTTTGATATTGAGGACCACCCTGATCGCACAACTGCGGTCGGGTGCTTGCCGATGTTGGTTTCACCAACTATCCGCAACCTCAAGGTCACTAAGATGCTAGTTGATGGCGGGGCCGGCTTGAACCTGATCTCCTCCGCTGTACTCCAGAAACTCCAGATCCCTGACAGCGAGCTTGAAGAGACCGACACATTCCAAGGAATTAACCCGGGAAGGAGCAAGCCGAAGGGGAAGGTCATGTTGCCAGTAACATTTGGCAGCGAGCTGAACTTCAGGACTGAGAGGGTCACTTTTGACGTTGCCGATATTCCATTGCCTTACAATGGGATACTTGGCGGTCCAGCACTCGCCAAGTTCATGGCAGCCTCTCACTATGCATACAACATGCTGAAGATGCCAGGCCCGATAAGCGTCATCTCTGTCCCCGGCGATAAGAAAGATGCTCTTATCTGCGCCGACAAGATCTACCGGGAAGCGGCAGCCGCAGCAGACTGCAAGTCACTTGCCGTTGAAGCTCCCGGGGGGAAGAAGACCAAGTCTGGCAAGAGTTCTGATGCCTACTCCGGCAAGCGCACCTCTTCGGAGTGCTGCGCTGCCATCGAGGACGCACCATCGAGCTCCACCGGCAAGTGTAAGCAGACAATGGCAGCTCCGCCAGAGACCAAGAAGGTGTCCACCAAGGAGGACGGCACTGGTGGAACCTTCACCATAAGTGCCACTCTCGACCCTAAATAGGAAAGCGCGCTCATTGCTTTCCTGCAGGCGAATGTCGATGTGTTTGCGTGGCAACCGTCTGACATCCCCGGTGTTCCCAGGAAAGTAATTGAGCACCACCTTGCCGTTTGTCCTCATGCGCGGCCCCTCAAGCAAAAGATCAGGAAGCAAGCAGTGGAGCGCCAAGAATTCATTGCAGAAGAGATCAAGAAGTTGGAAGCAGCAGGCCTTGTCAGAGGAGTGCTCCATCCTACGTGGTTGGCCAATCCTGTAGTCGTGCGCAAGGCGAATGGGAAATGGAGACTTTGTATCGACTTTACAGATGTCAACAAAGCTTGTCCCAAAGACCCATTTCCTTTGCCGCACATTGACCAGATTGTTGACTCCACGGCCGGATGTGATTTGCTTTCATTTCTTGACGCATACTCAGGATACCATCAGATCTTCATGGCAGAAGAGGATGAGGAGAAGACCGCACTTATTACTCCATGTGGCACGTACTGTTTCATACGGATGCCTTTCGGTTTAAAAAATGCTGGTTCAACATTTGCAAGGGTAGTCCATGTCGCTCTTGATCCACAAATACACAGAGATGTGGAAGCTTACATGGATGACATAGTGGTCAAGAGCAAGGACAAGGCAACTCTGATCCAAGATTTAGACGAGACCTTTGCAAATCTGCGCAAGATCAGCCTCAAACTCAACCCAGAGAAGTGTGTGTTTGGAGTCCCCTCCGGCAAGCTTCTCGGGTTCTTCGTGTCTCAGCGGGGAATTGAAGCCAATCCCGACAAGATCAAGGCCATTGAGCAAATTGAAGCACCAAAGCGCGTCAAGGATGTACAAAGACTTGCCGGTTGCGTGGCTGCTCTCAGCGGGTTTATCTCTAGGTCTGCTGAGCGCGCCCTGCCATTTTTCAAATTATTGAAAAAGGCAGGTCCAATGAAATGGACTCCGGAAGCGGAGGCTGCGCCGCAAGACTTGAAGAGATACCTGTCCTCCCCTCCAATACTTGTTGCACCTAAGCCACAAGAGAAGTTGCTGCTGTATATAGCGGCAACCAATCAAGTGGTTAGTGCTGCGTTAGTAGCAGAGAGGGAGGCAGATGACGAGCCAGCAACCACGGCAGGCGCATCCAGCGACAAGCAAGGGGCTTCCCCGGCAAGCGCTGGTCCCGACAAGGATGGATCTGCGCAGGCGCGCGAAGAGATACAGAAGAGAATGGTGCAGCGCCTAGTTTACTTTGTCAGTTCCCTTCTGCAGGGGGTTAGGTCAAGGTACTCTGGCGTGCAGAAATTGCTTTTCGGCCTTCTCATGGCCTCGAGAAAGCTGCGCCATTACTTCCAAGCACATGACATCATAGTTGTCACTCGCTTTCCGCTGAAGAGGATACTACAGAATCCAGAAGCGACAGTCAGGATTGTTGAGTGGGCACTAGAACTGTCAAGCTTTGGCCTCAAGTTTGAGAGTACTTCAACTATCCAGAGCAGAGCATTGGCGGAATTCATAGCAGAATGAATGCCAACACCAGATGAAGAAATTCCAGAAACGAGCATCCCCGTCAAGGAAGCAAGCAAAGAGTGGCTGATGTACTTTGACGGTGCCTTTTCGTTGCAAGGCGCCGGCACTGGCGTGCTGCTTATCGCACCCACCGGAGAGCTCCTCAAGTACGTAGTCCAGATGCACTTTCCCAAGGAGCAAGCAACAAACAATACTGCAGAGTATGAAGGCTTGCTTGCCGGTCTCAGGATCGCGGCAGACCTCGGGATCAAGAAGCTCATTGTCAGGGGTGACTCGCAGCTTGTCGTCCGCCAAGTAAACAAGAGCTATCAGAGTCCGTTGATGGAAGCTTACGTCGATGAAGTGAGAAAGCTAGAAGAGCGCTTTGACGGCCTACAGATGGAGCATGTTCCAAGAGCTCAGAACGCCATTGCCGATGGCCTGTCAAAGTGCGCCACACTTAAGTTACCTGTGGAACCAGGGATCTTTGTGCTCAAGCTGACTCAACCGTCCGTAACGCCATCGACTGGACAGAGCAAGAAGAGGAAGTTGATTTCTGGTGACTATTTGTCGGCAGAGCTTCTCGAAGCCGCCGCCAAGAAGGTCCCCAAGATCAACGCCAAGAGCGCTGAGGAGCAGTCTGCTCCGGCAAGCCCTAGGGTTTGTTCCTTTGAAGCAGAAGCTCCCGACAAGTTTTGCTCCGGCAAGCTTGCCGGGGAACGTCAAGCTCCGGCAGAGCCGCAGGTTCCCGCCGTAGAAGCGGACATTCCCGCAGCAACAGATTTGCCTTGCGCTGAGGAGCAGTCTGCTCCGGCAAGCCCCAGGGTTTGTTCCGTTGAAGCAGAAGCTCCCGACAAGTTTTGCTCCGGCAAACTTGCCGGGGGACGTCAAGCTCCGGCAGAGCCGCAGGTTCTCGCCGTAGAAGGGGATGTTCCCGCAGCAGCAGATTTGCCTTTAGTCCTTGTTGTCGAGCCACAAGCTCCAACATGGGCACAACAGATTGTCCGTTTCCTTCAGACAGGAGAACTTCCCGAAGAGCAAGAAGAAGCGGAAAGAGTAGCCCGGCAGTCAAGTATGTATCAGTTTGTCGACAAGACACTGTACAGAAGAAGACTCAACGGTGTGAAATTGAAGTGTATTCACCGGGAAGACGGACAAAAGCTGTTGGCAGAGATACATGGAGGCATATGTGGTCACCACATTGGCGCAAGAGCACTTGCCGGCAAAGCATTCCGGCAAGGTTTCTTTTGGCCGACAGCCCTCCAGGATGCAACTGCACAAGTAACCAAGTGTGAAGCGTGCCAGTTCCATTCCAAGCAGATACACCAACTAGCTCAAGCTCTCCAGACGATCCCTTTATCCTGGCCATTTTCGGTCTGGGGGCTCGACATCCTCGGCCCCTTTCCCCGAGCAGTCGGGGGCTTTGAGTACTCGTACGTAGCAATCGACAAGTTCACAAAGTGGCCGGAAGTGGAACCAGTGAGGAAGGTGACAGCATAGTCAGCAGTCAAGTTCTTCAGGTCGATTGTTTGCCACTTCGGAATCCCTAACAAGATAATTACCGATAACGGCACACAATTCATGAGCCGCACCTTCATGCAGTACGTCCAAGATCTTGGCGCCAAGGTCTGCTTCGCTTCTGTTGCTCACCCAAGAAGCAACGGTCAAGCGGAGAGGGCAAATGCTAAAGTGCTGCGCGGGCTCAAGACCAGAACTTTTGACAGGCTGCCGGTGGTTCTTTGGTTGATCAAAACGACGCCAAATCGAGCCACCGGACAGACACCTTTCGCTCTAGTCTATGGAGCAGAGGCAGTTATCCCCATGGAACTCGTATACGGGTCACCTCGAGTGCTCGCTTATGATGAGCTCGAGCAAGAGCAGCTGCGACAAGATGACGCGCTGCTCCTTGAGGAAGACCGTCTTCAGGCTGCTGTGCGAGCTGCTCGCTACCAGCAAGCTTTGCGCCGCTACCATAGCCGCAAAGTTAATGCCAGAAGTCTCGAGGAAGGCGACCTTGTTCTTCGGCGTGTTCAGTCCGCCAAGAATTCCAACAAGTTGACGCCGAAGTGGGAAGGCCCTTACCGGGTGAAACGAGTCACTAGGCCTGGCGTTGTCCACCTTGAGACCGAAGATGGCATTCCGGTGAGCAACTCCTGGAACATTGAGCATCTTCGTAAGTTTTACCCGTAAGGCGCGGTTGCCGGAACCTGTTCCGGCAACCACCTTTTGTACAAGTCTTGCCGCTGTTGCATGTAATCCTTTGTACAAAGCCGGGCGCAGACCCCATGCATAAGTAAAGCTCATGTGCTCCGCACATCTTGTCAATTTCATGCTTTCTATCTTTTGCATGTGTTATCTGACACTTTGTGCAGCACCTACTCCCTGGTAAGCAATAACGAGCCGTAAGGCTCCATATCTTTATTTTCTCTTCTTTCTTTTTTCTCAAGGAAAGGAAGGTTCCCTCGCCCACAAGTTTGCCGGGGGGGGGGGGGGGAGGAGAAGATAATGGTATGGACCAGGCGTCGTTTAAGGAAGTTTCGCCTTGCCGGGAAGCAAACAACAGAAAAGCTAAGTGCCAAAATTTGAGCAATCAGATTTTTAAATTTTTAAGTTATCTCCCTTGAACGACCGCGCTTTGTATGGAAAACCTGTGCGCGGAGGAACTAACTCGTAGCTAGTTGCGCCCTTACTTTGTTTCGAGTCCGCTCAACAACTTAAGTGAGCTGCAACTAGTTGCGACAAGGTTTCTTGTAGGTAGCGGCACCGCCAGCAGGCTGCTAACGTCCCGCACTCAGCGCTCGCGGCTCGGGTGCCTGCACCGGCAAGTTCCCTCAAAGCGTAGGGCGAAAACATACAAAGGGGGAATCAAGTAAAGGGAATAACATTGCAATCATTACCCAGATTAGAGTTATATTACAAGGTATCTTGTCGCAGCTCTAACAGATTGTTCTGATAACATGACCAGCAGCGACAAGAAAAGAAGAAAACGGGCGGCCTAGTCTAGGCGATCGCCCTCGATCCTCTTGATCCTGCTCACCTTGTCCACAATGGGTGCGACAAGGGTCTTGAGCGCCTCCAGATCAGCATCCGGCGGCAAGGTCCTGAGGACGTTGGTGAGGTTGAGGCCCGGATTGCGGAAGGCCACCTTCACCAACACTTTTTGAAGAGCTCCCGCGCAGATCTTGCGCGACTCGTCGGCAAGCTGCTTTGGGATCCTCTCCCGGAGTCGCTGGAGGGCCGTCGCCACGCCTTTGAAGAACAAGACAAGCTTGGCGCTGGGTTGGAGGTTCTCGTCGGGATACCCGAGATCCTCCATCCCCAGCTGCGCCAGCTCCCTGTCAATGTCTGCGGCAACACTCACAAGACTCTCCGTCCAGTGCTCCACAGTCTCCCTGAAAGCATTTTGGGTGGCGGCAGCACTCTCCAGCAGCGCCTTGTCGGCCCTGATCTCCTCCTTCAAGACCGCTTCTTGCTCCTTGGCGCCGTCCAGCGTCTTGGTCAAAGTGGTCAGCTTCAACTCAAGATCCATGTTGGAGACCTTGGCGGCGCTGAGCTCTTTGCCCTTCTCGATGAGATCGGCCTCCAGCTACGCCACCTTCGCCTCCAGCTCCTTCTTGGCGGCCTCGGCGGCTGCGCCAACATCTTCCGCTTGCTTGAGGGCTCCGCCAAATTTTTCCTCACGCGCGGCAAGCTCCTCCTCATGGGCGTCAAGATTGACCTTCCGCTGCGCCAGCTCGCCTTCCTACGCGGACAGCTTCTCAGCGGCAAGCCGCTGTTGCTCTCTGATTTCAGCCTTCTCGAGGAGGAAGGCCTTCTGCTCTTCGGCGAGCTGCTCCCGCTCCTCCGCCAGGGACCGGAGAGCTTCCTGGTGGAGACCCCGGAGCTCCTCTGTGCGCTTCTCGATGTCTGCTCCCGCCTTCGCGACAAGCGCCTCGCGGGATTCCAGCTTGGCTTGCCGCGCACGGTAGAGCGACAACAACTTCCGCAGCAGCCGTTCCTTCTCAGGCTCGTTGCTGCTGCTGCTCGGCGCGTCAACCAGCGTCAGCCCAGCGGAGGCAAGCACCTCCCCGTTGAAGATCTCTCCCTCGACCGGCGCCCTGGAGCTTGACGCCCAGGGGAGGTTGATGAAGACGCCATCACTGGCCTTCAAGTAGACGCCTGGCTGGGGCTCTTCGGAGCCTGGCGCTGCGGCAGCGGCGGACGGGTCGGCGGTCGGCGCAGCGCCTAGCGCTCCTGCGGTCTCGGGACCGTCAGTGCGATCGCCGGACCCCTCGCCAGTTGCTGCGGCGGCAGCCTTGGCGGCCTCTGCACCGGCGGGATCGTCAGCACCGGCTGCTCCCTCGGTGGCAGCGGCGTCGTCGGCGGCAACCTCGATCTCCATCGGCTCCGTAGCAGATGGGTCTGACAGCCGGAAAAGGGGAGAAGAGTCAAGCAAAAATCCAACAAAAAGAAGATCCAACAAGAAGGAGAACCCAAGGGAAGTTCTGAAGCAAGAGGAGTACCTGCACCAGGTTTTGCAGTCGTGGTCTCCGCCGTCGGGGGGCCGCTGGTGCTGTCCCTTGCCGGAGAACCCTCCCTTGCCGGAGACTTCTCCCTTACCGGGAAGCCCTCCCTTGCCGGAGAGTTCTCCCTCGTCGGGGGATTCTCCCTTGGCTCCTGATGGGGCTGCTCTGCTCCTACACAAATCAACAATCAAATATCAGCAAAGATAGAGTATCCATGCGCACCTCACAAGCGGAAAGCAAACCATATACTTACGCTGGGGGTTGCTCTGGAGAAGGGTTGCCGGGTCAGGCAAGGTTGTCTCGGGCGCACCTCCTGTTGTCACAGTAGGTTCGTCCTCGATGACAATCACCGGGACCTTGGCCCTCTTTGCTGCTCTCTGGGCTAGAGTCCTAAAGAGGAACAAGTTCAGAGAAAAGCGAATGAGATACGAGACAAACAACAAGGATTGAAGAACTGCAAGTATAACAAGGAAATCTTACTCTTCTGCTTCTTCCTCGTCGGAGCTGAACGCGGAGAAGTCGAAGTCTGGCTCACGTCCGGCACAAGGAAGCGGAGGAGTAGCTTCCCTTGGCCGCTTGGCGGGAGCAGTGGCGGTGGTCTGAGACGACCCCGCTCCGGCTGGAGTAGAAGCGGTGGTCCGGGAGGGCCCCGCTCCAGTTGTCGTTGCAGCGTGAGATGCTCCCGCGGCAACAGTGCTTGCCGCGGTGGAGCGTGTCGCGCGGCGCGGCGGCTGTTGACTCGCTTGCCGCTCCGCTACGTCACCGGCCTTGTGGAGACGCCTTCTTGGTGGGGATGGAGGCTCTGCTTGCGGCTCTGCTTGCGGCGAGCTATCTAAAGACGAGGTGGAAGACGAGTTGATCTCCAGCAAGCCGCTCGTATCCTTGGCGGGCTCACTCGACTCGACGCCACGACCAGCAAGCTCTTTCTCGCCGGCAAGCTCTTTCTCGCTGGCGGGCTCCCCTCGCTCGGCACGACTTGCCGCCTCCGCTGCATCTGCCTCCTCCACGGTGAACCCAAACTCGCCCGCGGCTGTGGCTGCCGCCGCCTCTTCCAGCCTAGTGGCGATAAGTGCCATCTCCGCATCCGTGGTGTCGCGGGTGAGGCTATCCTTCTTGTCGGAGCGGATTGGCACTTCTACCAAGTCATCGAAGAACTGCTGCACGACGTCGTCTGCAGGCTCCTGCCAAGTTGGCACAATTCCATGCGAGTCGCACTCCGGCATCATTGCATGGATGCGGTCGAGCGAGGAATTGTTGCACAGCGGAACGACGCCCCCCGGCAACCTGAAAACTTTGGGATGTTGGGGGTCATACTTGAAGAGTTCCTGGAGCATCGCGTTGAGCTCCAAAACTGTGAAGTTGAAGTTGAGGCCCGGCCGCAGCCTCATGATATCTGCCGCATTCTTAAACTCCCAAGTAGGTCTCCCCCGTTCCTGCAGGGGGGCGATGCGGCGGCGAAGAAAGTCTGCGCCAACAGCGCCTACAGTTAGCCCGGCAAGCCTGAGGCGCAGGATTCGGGTGACAGCAATCTTCAGCCTGTCGTCTTCCGGGGCCACGACACTCCAATCGCTGCCGCGTGCTACTGGGGTTTGGCGCCGGGTGGTGAATGGCTACGGGTTCTCCTCGTCGATCCAGCACCAGTCTGCTCTCCACTCCTCCCACTTGCCGCGGAATTCTCCCTCCAGATAAGTTTCCTTCTTGTCGGCCCTTGAGATCCAGGCAATTCCGCCGGATAGAGGCTCTCCTCTCTCTACTCGGGGTATGAAGAAGTGGCGGAAGAGGGCTACGTTGGGATGGACTCCGACAAAGTTTTCGCAGAGATGTGCGAAAACTGCCATGGTCAGAACGGCATTGGGGGTGAAGTCAAGGAGGTGGAATCCGTAGGTATTCATGATGTCGCAGAAGAATTAAGAGAAAGGCGGGTAGAGCCCGCAGTAGAAGAACAATGCAAAGAAGGGGTATCCGTTTGGGGCCTTCTTCCAAGCGGCAGCGGGGAGTACCTTCGTGCGCGGATGCGCTCGCGTCTCCGCCGACCAGAAGAGGTAGTAGTTCTCCCTCAGCTCCTTCGCGGCAAGCTTGGGGGGGAAGACTGCCCGCTCCTTCCGCAGCGCCGCAAGCCGCTGCGCCTCGGTCGACTTCACGACCTTCCCCTTGTCGGCTTTTGGAGCCATGGCGGAAGTGTTGGAGGAGGTCGATGGCGTTGGTGGTGCTGGTGGCGATGGGGGGTGGAGCGCTGCTCTCTTTCGGCTTTGGGAAGACGAGGGAGCGGCGGAGATTTCTGAGATTGGAAGCAGCAACGGGCGAATAGATGAACTGCCCCTGTTTCCCCTGCTTATAAAGAGGGAGGGGGCGGACGTTCCGCATTTCCGAATAAAGTAACCACCCACGATGTCTCCCACGACGCCACATTCAACGCGTGCCGTTCGGGGAGGGCGCGGTGGATACGGAGAGAGATACGGCGTAACCTAGGCCGCGCGTGCCCGTGCCTTGTTTTGGGCCTGGCCCAACAGCGCTCGGCACCGTGTATGGCCCAGGCCCGGGGGCTCCTGTCGGTGTACTAGAGTAGGGGTACCCTAGTATCCCGAACTTGTGCCCGGGCAGTCGCAGCATCTCGCGGCAAGGCTTGCCGGGTGACCGCCAAGGTCCTCCGTGGTTCCTATGGAGCCATTCAAGAACAAAGTATCCAAGTCAAGGAGACAAGACCTCGGCAAGAGGAGCTTGCCGGGAAGGGCAACAAAAGCATCTCAAGACCCCGGCAAGAGGAGCTTGCCGGGAAGGCCACCCAAGGCATCTCAAGGAACTTGCCGCGGCGCGCCACGCGCCCCGGCAAGGCCCTGTGAGCGACAAGCTCCCGGACGCGACAAGACAACGACCGCGGCAAGGCGCTTGCCGCGACAAGCCACCACTCTGTGCCCGCGCTCCAGCACATCCACCAACGTGTCGCTCTAGGACCCTTCCAGGCGTGCGTGGCGGGAGGCTGTGCAGCCAGCGGTGCGCGGTGGCAAGCGGCGCTGACAAGATTGCCATCGTGGCGAGCGGTGGCGTCCCTGACGGTCCCTTTTGCATTGTTTAGGCGACGCAGACGGGCATTTAATGCCCTTGTCCCCTGCCGTCAGGGTTAGGTATGATACACTGTAGCAGGTAGCTGTACCTACCATAGCACCTTTCCATTTTTACCCTTTGTCTCCGTTGCCACCTGTCGGTGACCCCTTGAGCATATAAAAGGAGGCCCACGCGCAACGTAGGGGGGGTTAGCTGGTTCAGGAGAGGACACTCACGCTCGGTCTCGTTAGCTGCTGGGGTGTACTGTAGCACTCCGCGCTCCCGAGCAAGAACTCAATACAAACCACAAAGCAGGAGTAGGGTTTTACGCATCCGTGCGGCCGAACCTGGGTAAACCGCTCATGTGCTTCGCCTTGATCCGCTCTTTGCACGATCTCCGCCCCCGCCGAACCGAAAGGGACTCGGCCCGCCGGTCCCATAGGTGTTTGTGGATCAGTCTCCCGACACCTGGTGGCTCATGGGGCCCACGTGGCTCCGTTTGACCTAACTCCGCCTCTTTAAATTCTCTAAAATCGTCAAACCGACTGAGGAGTCCACAAAATACTTTTTTCGTCGCCGCAAGTTCTAGAACCACGAGATCCCATCTGGAGGCCTTTTCCGGCACTCTACCGGAGGGGGATTCGATCACAGTGGAGCTCTACATAATCCGTGTTGCCTCTCCGATGATGCGTTAGTAGTTTACCACGGATTTATGGGTCCATAGTTAGTAGCTAGATTACTTCTTTGCTCTATTTGATCTTCAATACAATGTTCTCCTTGGTGCTCTTGGAGACCTATTTCATATAATGAATTTTTGCGGTGTGTTTGTTGGAATCCGATGAATTGTGAGTTTATGATCAGATCTATCCATGGATATTATTGAATTTTCTCTGAACTTTTTTATGCATGATTACTATAGGTTCGTATTTCTTCTCCTATTTATTGGTTTGGTTTGGCCGACTAGATTGATTTATTTGCCTCGGAAAGATGTGCTTTGTAATGGGTTCGATCTTATTGTCTCAATCCCAGTGACGGAAGGTGACATAACAAGTATGTATCGTTGCTATTAAGGATAAAAAGATGGGGTTTATACATACATGAGTTTATCTTGTCTACATCATGTCATCTTGCTTAAGTCGTTACTCTGTTTTTCATGAACTTAATACACTAAATGCATGCTGGATAGTGGTCGATGTGTGAAGTAATAGTACTAGATGCAGATAGTAGTCGGTCTACTTGTCTCGGACGTAATGCCTATGTATGATTATTCCTTGGATATCGTCATAATTATTTGCTTTTTTATCAATTGTCCAACAGTAATTTGCTTACCCATCGTATACTATTTTATTGAGAGAAGCCTCCAGTGAAAACTATGGCCCTCGGATCTATCTTTTGTTATATATTAAAATCAAAAATACCTTGCTCAAGTTGTGAACATATTTAAAATTTGTGAATTATTTTTAAAAATCATGAATTCTTATCAACTCGTGAATATTTTGGAAAATGTGAACATTTTTAAAATTTGTGAACATTTTTTTAAAATTGTGACCATTTTTGTGAATTGAGGAACATTTTGTACAAATTCCCAAACATTTGGAAATTGTGAATTTTTTTGTAAAGCTGTAAACATTGTTTTTGAATCCGTGTTCATTTTGTGAAGCGACGAACATGTTTCTGAAATTGGGGGAACACTATTTTAATTCACGAACAGTTTTATATTTTGCACAAATTTTGTTAAAATGTGGGAGCATTTTTGGAATCAGCAAACATTTTTGTAATTCATGAACTGTTTTAAAAATTGATGAACAATTTTTTAAGTTGCTAACATTTGTTCAATTTCATAATATTTTTTGAATACACCAACAATTTTTGAATTCTCGAACATTTTATGAGTTTTTGAACATTTTTTCAAAATGCACAATTTTTAAAAATTTCAGAACTTTTTGAAATGGCAAATTATTTAAAATAGAAGCGAACAATGACGGAAAAAAGCTGTATAAGAACTTAATAAAACTGAGCTCGCCATACATGGGCCAGCCGAGGGTGCACTGTATACGAGGTCCCTTTTTAGCGTTGATTTGAAGAAGAAAAAAGAACTAAACTAGGCGTGTTGGGTTAATTGCCTACTTTTTTTAGGGTTGGTTAATTGCCTACTTGAATGATACAGTTGCACTTTAACCGGGAGTTCGAATCATGTTGCTGCACATATTTTTGTCTTTTTCCCCTCAAAAAAACATATTTTTTGTCTTTTAAGTCAAAAGAAAAAAGAGTAAATGGGCCGGGCCCTCAAAAAAACATATTTTTTTGTCTTTTAAGTCAAAAGAAAAAAGAGTAAATGGGCCGGGCCTCGGGTGACGTGTTGTAAAAAAAACATCCCACTCTTTATTATGAAGGGTATGTATATATCTCGTCCGTTAATGTGTTTTGGAGTTGTACCAAAGTGAAAGTGCCTCACTAAACCTGCATCATCAGTTATTTTGATCTATATACTCTGTAGTAATTAATAATCCCGACCACAAAAATGAAGACTTTATACTGCACATTTATCATGGATCTGAGACACAAAATCCTCCTCGCCTACTTAACCAACTATTTTTCTCCTCCATGCTCAATCCAACAATTGTAAGGTTTCAGAAACGTACAATTGCTCAAAGAAATGATGGTCACTTGAGGATCTTGTGCTCCGGCCTCCTGTCCCGTGTAAAAATATGAAGCGTTCCTACTCCCACGAGGGGAGCCGCGTGCGTATATATATTGATAGGGCCGAAGGACTTGCCTTGGCGCACAAGGATGAGTACAAGAGTTTGAATACAATAGGAGATAGAGGAAGAGGTTGAGATTACAACGATAAGATGATTTGTTCTAACACCCTCCCTTAATCTCAACTATCCTAAATTAAGATTGCTCTTGAACTCATCAAATGATCGTGTTGGTAGTGCCTTGGTGAAACCATCCACCACTTGATCCTTGGAGGGAATAAACCGTATCTCAAGTTTCTTTGCTGCAACCCTCTCTCGCACAAAGTGAAAATCAATTTCTACGTGCTTTGTCCTTGCATGGAACACCGGGTTTGCAGACAAGTATGTTGCACCTAAATTATCACACCATAAGCATGAGATACGATTATTTTTGACTCCCAACTCTTCAAGAAGTGATTCAACCCAAATAACTTCAGCAGTTGCATTAGCCAAGGATTTATACTCAGCCTCTGTGCTTGAACGTGACACGGTGGCTTGTTTTCTGGCACTCCAAGAAATAAGATTGGAACCAAAGAATATTGCAAAACCTCCAGCTGATCTTCTGTCATCACTACATCCTGCCCAGTCAGCATCAGAGAATGCGCTCACAAGAGTGGAATTAGAACTTTTGAAATGAAGTCCTATTCCCATAGTATGCTTTACATATCTTATAATCCTCTTGACAGTTGTCCAATGTGCAGAAGTAGGTGCATGTAGATATTGACAAACCTTGTTGACAGCAAATGAGATATCCGGACGTGTGAGAGTTAAATATTGCAATGCTCCCACGGTACTCCCATACCTTGTACTTTCTTCCTCTTGAAGTGGCTCTCCTTCATATGCTGAAAGTTTTTCCGAGGAAGACAAGGGTGTAGGTACTGGCTTACAATTTTTCATTCCCATACGAGACAGAAGTTCAGTGATGTATTTCTCCTGTTTTAACATAATGCCATCTTGAGTTTTCTTGACTTCAATACCTAGGAAGAAGTGCAAATCACCTAGGTCCTTTAAGGCAAACTCTGAACTTAAGTCATGCAGAAGAGCATTAGTGGCATTTTGTGAAGAACTTGCAACTATGATATCATCAACATATATAAGCAAGAAAATAACCACTCCTGCCTTGTTATAAGTAAAAAAGGATGTATCAGCCTTTGAAGCAATGAAGCCAAGAGATTTCAATTGTAAGCTCAGTCTGGAATACCATGCTCTAGGTGCTTGTTTCAAGCCATAGAGTGCTTTATCAAGCTTGCAAACAAAATGTGGAAATTTCTTACTTTCATACCCAGGTTGCTGTCTCATGAACACTTCCTCTTCTAGAACACCATGCAAAAACGCGTTTTGTACATCTAGCTGTCTTAGGCTCCATCCTCTGGAAACAGCAATGGCTAGCACAAGTCTGGTAGTTGCAGCTTTCACAACGGGATTAAAGGTGTCCTCATAATCAATGCCATAACATTGCTTGAAGCCCTTTGCAACCAAACGTGCCTTATACCTGTCAATGGAGCCATCTGCCTTCTTTTTGATTCTGTATACCCATTTGCAATCAATTATATTTTTACCTTTCTGGTTTGGTACAAGATGCCAAGTTTTGTTTCTCATCAGTGCAGAATATTCCTCATCCATTGCCTTCTTCCACTTGGGATCATTAAGTGCACTACTCACAGTTGTTGGCTCTCCTGAAATACACAACATGCCATATGGTATAGTTCCATCCGTTCTTATCTTGGATTTCGTATACCTTTTTGTAGTCTAGTCCTGACTCTTGGAGAAGCCACAGATTGGACCGCAGGTGCACTTGCCACAGCTAATCCGGGAGAATCAGGCGCTGGCGTAGAAGATTCTGGCGCAGTCAGCACAGGAGATCCTGTGGCCACCGGTGTGGCCGCCGCTCCTATAGGCACGCGGGAAGTAACCGTGCGGCGTGGCACAGCGGATCCGCAGCCCGACCGCGGCTGCATGCGCACGCGAGGCGAGGAAGATGCGGCCCCGCTGCTGTTCCCACCTGTCGATGATGCGGCGCCACGGGATTGGCTGGACCGGGAGCCGAAGCCGCTGCTGGTGGGAGCGCGATCCAAGGACGATTCAATCGCGTGATCCGAGGACTGCGCGCGTGCAGGCGTGCCAGGCGCCGCCGGATCGTCCTCGTTGTCCGTGTCCGACTCGTCTCCTTCTTCAGCATGAAATATAAGATCATTTTGAGCTGGATTTTCGAGATTTTGATCAATTTGAGCTCCGTTTTCTTCAGGGACCTGCGCAGGCATAAGAGTAGGAGCAGTACCAGTAGGAATATCATCACATTGGTTAGTACAATCATCGCCCCCATGATCAAAAGCCTGAAGATGTGTAGGAAGAAGGAGAATTTCTTTGCGAAGGAGGGCACCGACATTGGGATGAAGTGATGCAAAAGGGAACACAGACTCATCAAAAACAACATCTCTAGATATGTAGACCCTACCAGTCGGAACATCAAGACATTTAACCCCTTTATGCATAGGGCTATAGCCTAAGAAGACACATCGTTTAGAGCGAAAAGCGAGTTTTCTTGTGTTGTAGGGTCTGAGATTGGGCCAACATGCGCACCCAAAAACACGAAGTGATGTGTAGTTGGGTGTAACACCAAGGAGACGTGTAATAGGTGTGTGAAGTTTAATAACTTTGCTTGGAAGCAAGTTGATGAGGTAGGTGGCAGTTAAAAAGGCTTCATCCCAGAACTTAAGTGGCATGGATGCATTTGCTAGCAGTGATAGTCCCATATCAACAATGTGACGATGTTTTCTCTCAGCAGAGCCATTCTGTTGGTGAGCATGAGGACAAGAGACATGATGTGAGATGCCAAGTTCTTGGAAAAAAGAGTTCAACTTCTCATACTCACCACCCCAATCGGTTTGCATGGCAATGATTTTGGAGTTCAGTTTGCGTTCAACAAGGTTTTGAAAATTGATAAAGACTTGGAATACATCGGATCTTTTTTCAACAAATAAATCCAAGTAAATTTACTATAATCATCAATGAAGCTTACATAGTAGGAAAATCTCCCAACTGAAGTAGGGACTGGTCCCCATACATCTGAGAAGATGAGTTGTAATGGAGAAGTAGATACACTAATAGAAATAGGGTAAGGCAATTGGTGACTTTTAGCTTGTTGACACGGATCACAAACTGACTCAACACTAAGACTAGGCTCATAAGAGAGTTTATTTTTGCTAAGAATATATTTAACTATGACTGAAGATGGATGACCCAAACGACTGTGCCACCTTGATGAAGAAGGCTTGGTGACAATATTTGCTTGTTTATCTGACCATGAAGATGATGATGATATGAGTGGGTAGAGACCTCCCACGCACCGTTCTCTAAGAATTATTCTCCTTGTTGCCAAGTCCTTAACCAGGAAAAAAATAAGGATAGAATTCTATGAGAACATTGTTATCAAGAGTGAAACGATGAACGGAAACAAGATTTTTGGAAGTTTCTGGAACATGCAAGACATCTTTCAAGTGCAAATTTTTCATGGGGTTTTTAACAATTGAACTACCAATATGTGTAATATTCATACCAGAACCGCCTGCCGTGCGAATTTGGTCACCTCCGTTGTACTTCTCCCGCATGGTCAACTTGTCAAGTTCACCCGTGATGTGATTTGTTGCTGCACTGTCGGCATACCAATTTGTATCAACTCCATAGGAGACTGCATGCGCCTCCTTTTCTTCTTGATCATTCTCTTCGTAGCGCCACCAGCAGACGCGTGCACCCCTGGATGATGCTTGAGACATATCTGGCACTCTGGGGAGTCATGCTGCTCACGCACCTATTGTTGTTGCTGCTGCCGAGGGCGTCCTCTGAAGCCGCCGCCGCCATTGGAGGGAGAAGGTTGGCGGTCACCACGGTCACCGCGGTCACCACTACGGCCGCGCCCCCTTCCTCCTCGCCCGCGATAGGATCTGTTGCGGGACGAGCCACGGCCTCTGTAGACTGCATTAGCGGATGTATGAAACCCGCCTGAAGACGAGTCGTCCAACATCTCCATCCTTTGATCAAAGGCAGAGATCTGAGCAAAGAGATCATCGGCGGTGATGCTGTTCTTGACAGCGCCGATCGCCGCCACCACGGAGTCGTAGTCGCGGTCCAATCCTGCAAGTATGTAGTCCACCATCTCCGGATCAGAGACGGGGCGGCCAACAGCAGCTAGTTCATCCCCGAGGCTCTTCATCTTCGCCATGTATGCTGAACTAGACATAGTGCCTTTCTTGGTGTTGGTGATCGCAATCCTTAGGTTGGTGATCCGAGACTGCGATTGTGAGGCGAAGAGATTGTTGATTGTAGTCCAGAGCTCGAAGGTGGAGTCCCTCCCGACGACCTGCGCAAGGATCTCAGGAGACATGGAGTTGAGTAGATATGACAGAACCTGTTGATCTTTGGCGATCCAAGTTCCATATAGAGGATTCGGCTCTTGGGCCGTGGTTTTGTCCGCCTTTGTGACCTCCACCATCTTGGGCGGAGCAGCGTCGGAGTTGTCTAGAAGCCCAGTAACCTGCACTCCTCGCAGGGCTGGGAGAACTTGCGTCTTCCAGAGGATGAAATTCCCCCTCGCAAGCTTTTCTGATGGAGGTGAACCAAGGTTCAGGGCGATGCCGGCTGAGGAAGACATGACAGCGATCGCGAATATGATCTAAGGTTTTGTTTTCTGGTTTGTGGCTAGATGCATGAAAGAGGGGCTCTGATGACCATGTAAAAATATGAAGCGTTCCTACTCCCACGAGGGGAGCCGCGTGCGTATATATATTGATAGGGCCGAAGGACTTGCCTTGACGCACAAGGATGAGTACAAGAGTTTGAATACAATAGGAGATAGAGGAAGAGGTTGAGATTACAACGATAAGATGATTTGTTCTAACATCCCGCAGATCCTCTGCAAGGCCGCTGCCTTCGTGCGTGTTACCTGAGCGTCTCTGTCGTTGATATGATGTTTTCCCCGGTTATTAACAGAATTAGGGGAGAGGAAGGGGTGCCTTCAGATTGTAATGAATGGCAAAATTTAGGAGTTACAACATATGTACAGTAACAACTGAACTCGGTCGATGGACGATAGAGCAATCCTGCATATGATTGAACCTGAAAAAAAACTTGCTTTGCTGCTTTCTCTTAACCTTTTGATCTCAAGAAAAACGAGAATCATGAATTTTAATAATATATGGACTACACACATACGTACATCAGTTCCTCTCTCCAGCGATCATGAATTCATGATACATCGTCAGTTGCAAGGTTCTGCTAATGATCATGTTCATCAGTTCCTCTCTCCAGCGATCAAGAATTCATGACAGACTCTGCTAGATCAAAGAGCAAATAAGAAAACTAGCTAATTCCTGAGAGAATTGTAACTAATCGTAAACTGGTGGGCGTCCTCCACCGACCTTCGTCATCGTCGTGCTCCTCGTAGAATCGGCACAGCGCGTCCATCGGGATCCCTTTGCCGACCCTCTTCTCCTTCTTGCAATAACCGTCGCCGCGGTCAGTCCGCTCCAGCGGTGGTGGTCTCTTGGAACTGGCCGGCCGTGCAGCGTCAGCGGCCGGGTGCGCCTGCGGTGGAGCGTGACGCTGCTCGCGGACGTCCCATGATGGCACTCGTGCGACACGGCTGGGTTTGTTGTTGATGGCGGGGTACTCGACGAGGTAGGACTCGGTGCCGGTCGAGGCGGAGAGTACCTTGGCACGGAGGAAGATCACCAGCTGCCTGTTGCCGGAGAAGACGACGTTCGTGCATAACCTGTTGCGCACCTCGACAGCATCCCCGCACGCGAATCACAGTTGCTGGCGCGCCGCATCCACGGTGGACTTCTGAAGAACCTTCGGAGGCAAGTAGGGCGCGCTGTTCGTCTTCTTGGCCGCTGCATCCACCCAAGGAACCTTCTTTAGCGAGCGGGGCGCGCCATTAGTTCTCTTGGCCGTTGTCATCGCCATGTTTTTGCTGCTCTTGGGTGTGACCTTTGACGCGACGGCGGGCAATGGCAGGAGAGGGCGCGGCAGCAGCGGCATTGCCCTAGATTTCTCTTGCTGGGAATCGGGAGAAGAAAAACAATGCGAGCGATGGTGTGCCAGTCTCAGGGCGGTGCTATAAATCTGCGTGCCTCATCTCCATGTCCGAGGCGGCTCCGGATTGGCGCCACCGCGTTTTCGCGATTCAGCGAACGAGGCCAGAAAACGTGTTCCTTTCTTTGCTTTTTTTAAAGATTTGTTCTTTTTTTTGAGAAAAAAAGATTTGTTCCTTTGTTTCTTTTCATGGGAGAAGTGCAGCTAGGCCTATTGGGCCGTCAGGGGTGGGTACTAGTAGTAGTGAAAGAGTAAAAGAAAGAAAATATGTTAAGAATTGAATTTCCTTTTTTTTCGAAAAAACAATAGACGGCGCTCATAGCGCCGGTTATAGTGATAATGGTACACGGCGCACACCCCCCTTCCCCGATGGGCCAGCCCATGATAATTTTTTTCCTTCGTAAACTGCTGCAGAAATAAGGGCTGATAAGGATTCGATCCCGGGTGGCGAGGTTACAGCGCAACACTTGCTAACCACCCGAGCATGATGTGTCATGCGACCATGTGCAGCTTCTTCCTCCTTGTATTCTTTTATTTTCCTTTTTCTTTTTTTCTTCTTATTTCTTATTTCTTTTATTTATTCTTTTCCTTTTTTCCGTTTTCTTTCTTCCTTTTTTTCTAATTCGATATAAAAAGTTTACCGGATTATATGAACGTTTTTTCAAATTCGATAAACTTTTTTCAAAATTCATGATTTTTTTTCAAATTTGATGAACTTTTTTTCCCAATCCGTGAACTATTTTTCAAATTCGATGAACTTTTTTCAAATTAGATGGTCTTTTTTTAATTCGATGAACTTTTTCTCAAGTTCAATAAACTTTTTTTTGAAGTTTGTGAACCTTTTTCAAAATAGATGAACTTTTTTGAAAGTCAGTGAACTTTTTTCCGAAATTCAATGAACTTATTTTTCAAAATCGATGAACTTTTTCCCAAAAAGCAATGAACTTTTTGAAATTTTGTGAACTTTTTCTAAAAATAGATGAACTTTTTCCTAATTCATAAATTTGTTCTGAATACATGAACTCTTTTCTGAGTCGTGATTGTTTATTTTGTTCTGATTTTTTCCCCAAAAAATCACGTTTTTTCTTGAAATGTATGTGGAAGAAATAGTGCAGCAATGTTTTAACTTTTTGTAACGAAAATATTCACAAGCTTGTAGTAATTCTAGTGGTTAGGCAACATGCGCATGACCTAAACGGTGGCAGCTCGAATCCTCACGGGAGCACATTTTTTATCGAACAATGCTGGGTTTTTTTTGTGAACAAAACCAACTCGTGTTAGCACGGCAGCGTTGATGGGCTGGCCCACCCAAGAGAGCGCGTGAGCGCCGGGTTCGTCTGGCGGCGTTAAAAAGCGCCAGTTAGGAGCTCCGGGACCTCCTACTCGGCGCTTCAGGCGCCAGGGAAGCTCCCTGGCGCCCGCGAGCCAACGCTATTGGGCCGGCACACAACGAGCAGTGCCAGCGAATCCTATTATCGCGGGAAAGAAAACCCCAAAAAACTGTTGATAAAATGAAAAAGTTCATCGATTTGAAAAAAGGTTCATCGAATTTGGAAAAAGTTCATTCAAATTGAAAAGGGTTCATCTATTTTTTTAATAAAAGTGCACCAAATTTCAAAAAAGTTCATCCAGTTTGAAAAAAATAGTTCATGAATTTTCAATAAATCCAAAATTTTGAAAAAAGTTCATCTGATTATAAAATAAGTTCATCAATTTTTAAAATAAGTTCATCAAAATGTTAAAAGTTCATTCATTTCAAAAAAAGTTAATCGAGTTTGAAAAAAGTTCATCAATTTAAAGAAAAAGTTCATGAATTAGAAAAAAATATCGTCTATTTGTAAACATTTCACGCATTTAAGAAAAAAGGAAACAAAAAAATAAAGGGGGGAAACAGAGAGAACCTGGAGGGCATTTCCTCTATGTATAAAGAGAAGTAAAGGAAGTTTGTATTCAAAATTGAGGTCGGTGGTGTAGTGGTTACTAGCGGAAACAACTGTAACCGGCGCCTGCAGCGCCAAATAGGAAATGCCATCATTTCCTTTCAAAATAGGTGATGCCATAGAAACGTGTGCACTTAGACAATAGACTTAAATGAACCCTATGTTCCGAATGTGAATGTCTAAACATATTACTATAAAGAGCTGCCAAAAGAAAGTTAAATAATAAAACTTGTAACAAAAACATTTCATCATTCCGCACAATTTGTTTTTGTAGCCACATAATCATGTAAAAATATTGGTCATGTAACATCCCAATTTTCAATTCGGATGTTATTTAGATCATTCATATGCATTCATCATTTGAGCATTTTGGAGTTTGTTTTATTTGAATTTTGATCCTAGAAACCTTAAGCAACTCAAGGACCAATTGAGAGAGTTGGAGGTTTTCTCAAAAAATCATTTTTGAATTTTCAAAATTGGCAAATTGGATCAAAGTGATTTATTCAAAAATATTTTTCCAATAATTAAATAAATAAAATAATGAGAGAAGATAATATGACTTCTTCAACAACAGCAAATAAATATTGGAAATTTAATTTTGAATATATATATATATTATTTGATTTTATTTGCTAAAAAGTTTATTTTATTTTTTAGGAGGGAATTATTTGAGTTTATTTATTTTTATTAGTACTAAAAAGTTTATTTTATTTTTTAGGCATTTAGCTCCAGAAAAATGTTCACATTAGTCCAAATATTAGGAGGGAATTATGTGAATTTTTCTAGGATTTTTATAAATATTTTTATTAGGTTTTTCCTATTTTTTGTATTTTTGGAAAATGTTTTTTTAACTTCTGGGCTGCCGAATTGGGCCGAAGCCCACCCGGCAACCGCCTTCGTCCCCGTGCCGACCGGGACTCCTCCCGGAGTGCGGCGCCAACATGGCCTCGACCGCCCCCTTTATAAACCACCGCCCCCGCCGCCTCCTCTCACCACCACCATCGCCAGCCACCGCCTCCCTCACAGTCATTGTGCCAATACAGAGTCACATAAAGTTATAACTGTCGAGTTCTGTCGACATCCTGGAAACTGGGGTACCCAGACTTGCCTGCCTGCGGCCCAGTGCGTGGCTCCACCAGCGGCCTGGTACGGCTCACCTTCGTTAACCAACACTCAAGACCCTCGCGAGGGGCCAAGCCTCGCGAGGCGGACGACACAAGACCTCCTCAGGGGTGGCCTCACTAGGCTGGCTCGCGAGGAGCGGAGAGATCAAGGCAATGGGCACCTCGCGAGGTTCCCGTGACGTGAGCGGTGACGACCAAGGCCAGGCGGGCGCCAGCGGGCGCAGAGTGCCAGTTTCCTCTTCGGTGCTAAAGAGGCAGGGGCAGGCGAGGAGTCCCGAAGTGTCAGGCAAAGGTTTCCATATCGGTGCAACGAGACCAAGACTAGCAGGACGACAAGACGGAGGTCATCGCGGAGCCCACGACGGCATCATCACCAGAGCCTTTGGCAGGCGAAGACCACCTTTTGTTAGGATAACTTGTACTCGTTGTCCCCCTTCAAACTGGCTATTGTGGGATCCCTTCCTGCCTAATATTTGGGGAGAGGACCCGGGCCTCTATAAATAGAACTAGCCACCACCGTAGGGAGGCATGGGATAAGGGACCGGATCCACTCCACCAAGGCCACCACTGTCGGTGTCCTGGGAACGGGGGTCCCCACACTTGCCTGTCTGCGGCCCACGACGTGGCTCCGCCAGCGGCCCTGTACAGCCCATCTTCATCAGCAAACACTCGAGACCCTCGCGAGGGCCCGAGCCTCGCGAGGCGGACGATGCAAGACCTCCTCGGGGGCGGCCTCACCAGGCTAGCTCGCGAGGGACGGAGAGATCAAGGCAAGGGGCACCTCGAGAGGTTCCTGTGACGCAAGCCATGACGACCGGGGCCAGGTGGGCACCAGCGCACAGTGTCCTCATTTCCTCTTTGGTGCTAAAGAGGAAAGCGCCGGCGAGGAGTCCCGAGGCATCGGGCAAAGGTTTCCATATCAGTGCAACGAGACCAAGACTAGCAGGACGACAGGACGGAGGTCACCGTGGAGCCTAGGACGGCGTCACCACCAGAGGCTTTTGGCAGGCAAAGACCGCCTTTAATCAGGATAACTTGTACTAGTTGTCTCCCTTCAAATCTGGCCATTGTGGCATCCCTTCCCGCCAGCATTTGGGAAGAGGACCAGGGCCTCTATAAATAGGGCTAGCCACCACAGTAGGAGGCAACTGATCCGAGGCCATTCAGATCATCCTCATCCACACAAACTCACTAAGCACAAGAGCACCTCTCCTGAGGAGGCCGTTCTTCCCTTGTAACTGTTCATCCTCAGCCCAAGAGGCAATCCACCACACCACACTGGAGTAGGGTATTACACCACATCGGTGGCCCGAACCAGTATAAATCTTGTGTCCCTTTGTTCTGCGAGTTCGACGCGCTGAGCCTTGAGATCGCGGTGAGGGAGAGTGCAAAGGGGGAGGAGAGATCTTCGTGTGCACCCTAGTGTTCGAACCTCAAGGGTTTTGCCGGAACCTGAAATCCGACATTTGGCGCACCAGGTAGGGTGCACCGAAGCCTTCCTTCCATCAATCCATGCTCCGCCATCACCGCACCTTGCCCCCATGGCCGACATTGCCCTTCCGGCTGCGATGACGGATGCCCATGGCGGGGCCAGAGGGCTCCGAGCCTTAGCCCCCGCCTTGCGGCGGGTGCAGTGGTCACCCAAGTTCAAGTCAGAGATGCCGCCGCGTTACAACGGCGCGGCGGACCTGTCGGCCTTCCTGCTGGCGTATGAAGAGGCCGTCCTAAAGGCTGGGGGCGACGACAAGGTCATGGCCAACTGGCTTCCCATGGCCCTCACTGGTGCACCGTGCGCCTGGCTATTCAAGCTCCCAGGATCTACGGAGGCATCGTGGGAGGAGCTGCACAACCTCTTTGCTGAGCGCTTTGCGGCACCGGCGCCCCTCGCTGTCGCGGCCCTCCTCGGCGGCTCGCAAGCACCGCCCTCGGGCTGTCACACCAAGCCGTTCCTTCGCCAGACCGGCGCCGCTTCCGCGCGGCAGGGAGCTCCCCCAGGTTGGGCGGCGCCCAAGGCCAACCTGACCTTCGACTCGGGGGATCACCCAGTCACCAGCGTCGGCTCGGGTGTGCTCCCAATGCTTTGCACGCCCACCATCTACAGCGTAGCTATCACCAAGACCCTCATCGACGATGGTGCCGGCCTCAACGTGCTCTCTGTGGAGGCTTTTAGCCCCCTTCACGTACCGCTCGAGTGGCTCCGCCCTAGCAAGCCCTTCTCCAGGGCCGGCTAAAAGTGCAACTATTCCTGGGTGGTTTTGGTAATTCCTAACAACATATAGATCATTGAGCTAATGCTATTCCAAGATGAATATTTCAGGAAAGCTCAATGGTTGGCATGGCATGGATTAGAAAGTGGACCCTTCAAAATGCTAAGGATAAAAGATTAGCTCAAGCTCAAAGCACAAGACTCTACATTTTCTATTTTAGTGATCCAAGATCACATTGAATCTATAGGAAAAGCCAATACTATTAAGAAGGGATGAGGTGTTGCTTAATGAGGTGCTTGCTCAAAATGCTTAGTGACATGCTCCAAAACCCTCCACTACTTTCTCATATCCACATATGTCCCACACCAAATATCCAACTCGTCCCCATCGATTCTTTCTATCCGGCGCCACCGAGTTCAGTTGACATAGCCACTGCCAGAAACCCTAATGAGTTCGGTCTCATCGATAGGGATCTCGGTCTCACCGAGATGGGATTGTAATCTCTCTGTTTCCCTTCGTAACGTTTTGGTAAAACCGAGATGAGCGATCGGTCCCACCGAGATTGCAATGTAAACTCTCTGTTTCCCTTTCGTAACACTTCGGTCCAACCGAGATGAGCGAATCGGTCCCACCGAGTTTGCCTGACCAACTCTCTGTTAGTACATTACCAAAATCGGTCTCACCGAGTTTGTGTAATCGGACTCACCGAGATTACGTTATGCCCTAACCCTAACGAAATCGGTCCCACCGAGTTGACATGTTGGTCCCATCGAGAATCCTAACGTTCACATTTTGAACTAAATCGGTCTAACCGAGTTTTATGATTCGGTCCCACCGAGTTTGGTGATTTGTGTATAACGGTTAGATTTTGTGTGGAGGCTATAAATACTCCTCCACCCACTCTTCATTCGTGAAGAGAGCCATCAGAACATGCCTACACTTCCAATACACATTTTCTGAGAGAGAACCACCTACACTTTGTGCAGCACCTACTCCCTGGTAAGCAATAACGAGCCGTAAGGCTCCATATCTTTATTTTCTCTTCTTTCTTTTTTCTCAAGGAAAGGAAGGTTCCCTCGCCCACAAGTTTGCCGGGGGGGGGGGGAGGAGAAGATAATGGTATGGACCAGGCGTCGTTCAAGGAAGTTTCGCCTTGCCGGGAAGCAAACAACAGAAAAGCTAAGTGCCAAAATTTGAGCAATCAGATTTTTAAATTTTTTAAGTTATCTCCCTTGAACCACCGTGCTTTGTATGGAAAACCTGTGCGCGGAGGAACCAACTCGTAGCTAGTTGCGCCCTTACTTTGTTTCGAGTCCGCTCAACAACTTAAGTGAGCTGCAACTAGTTGCGACAAGGTTTCTTGTAGGTAGCGACACCGCCAGCAGACTGCTGACGTCCCGCACTCAGCGCTCGCGGCTCGGGTGCCTGCACCGGCAAGTTCCCTCAAAGCGTAGGGCAAAAACATACAAAGGGAGGAATCAAGTAAAGGGAATAACATTGAAATCATTACCCAGATTAGAGTTATATTACAAGGTATCTTGTCGCAGCTCTAACAGATTGTTCTGATAACATGACCAGCAGCGACAAGAAAAGAAGAAAACGGGCGGCCTAGTCTACGCGATCGCCCTCGATCCTCTTGATCCTGCTCACCTTGTCCACAATGGGTGCGACAAGGGTCTTGAGCGCCTCCAGATCAGCATCTGGCGGCAAGGTCCTGAGGACGTTGGTGAGGTTGAGGCCCGGATTGCGGAAGGCCACCTTCACCAACACTTTTTGAAGAGCTCCCACGCAGATCTTGCGCGACTCGTCGGCAAGCAGCTTTGGGATCCTCTCCCGGAGTCGCTGGAGGGCCGTCGCCACGCCTTTGAAGAACAAGACAAGCTTGGCGCTGGGTTGGAGGTTCTCGTCGGAGGGATACCCGAGATCCTCCATCCCCAGCTGCGCCAGCTCCCTGTCAATGTCTACAGCAACACTCACAAGACTCTCCGTCCAGTGCTCCACAGTCTCCCTGAAAGCATTCTGGGTGGCGGCAGCACTCTCCAGCAGCGCCTTGTCGGCCCTGATCTCCTCCTTCAAGACCGCTTCTTGCTCCTTGGCGCCGTCCAGCGTCTTGGTCAAAGTGGTCAGCTTCAACTCAAGATCCATGTTGGAGACCTTGGCGGCGCTGAGCTCTTTGCCCTTCTCGACGAGATCGGCCTCCAACTACGCCACCTTCGCCTCCAACTCCTTCTTGGCGGCCTCGGCGGCTGCGGCAACATCTTCCGCTTGCTTGAGGGCTCCGCCAAATTTTTCCTCGCGCGCGGCAAGCTCCTCCTCATGGGCGTCAAGATTGACCTTCCGCTGCGCCAGCTCGCCTTCCTACGCGGACAGCTTCTCAGTGGCAAGCCGCTGTTGCTCTCTAATTTCAGCCTTCTCGAGGAGGAAGGCCTTCTGCTCTTCGGCGAGCTGCTCCCGCTCCTTCGCCAGGGACCGGAGAGCTTCCTGGTGGAGACCCCGGAGCTCCTCCGCGCGCTTCTCGATGTCTGCTCCCGCCTTCGCGACAAGCGCCTCGCGGGATTCCAGCTTGGCTTGCCGCGCACGGTAGAGCGACAACAACTTCCGCAGCAGCCGTTCCTTCTCAGGCTCGTTGCTGCTGCTGCTCGGCGCGTCAACCAGCGTCAGCCCAGCGGAGGCGAGCACCTCCCCGTCGAAGATCTCTCCCTCGACCGGCGCCCTGGAGCTTGACGCCCAGGGGAGGTTGATGAAGACGCCATCACTGGCCTTCAAGTAGACGCCTGGCTGGGGCTCTTCGGAGCCTGGCGCTGCGGCAGCGGCGGACGGGTCGGCGGTCGGCGCAGCGCCTAGCGCTCCTGCGGTCTCGGGACCGTCAGTGCGATCGCCGGACCCCTCGCCAGTTGCTGTGGCGGCAGCCTTGGCGGCCTCTGCACCGGCGGGATCGTTAGCACCGGCTGCTCCCTCGGTGGCAGCGGCGTCGTCGGCGGCAACCTCGGTCTCCATCGGCTCCGTAGCAGATGGGTCTGACAGCCGGAAAAGGGGAGAAGAGTCAAGCAAAAATCCAACAAAAAGAAGATCCAACAAGAAGGAGAACCCAAGGGAAGTTCTGAAGCAAGAGGAGTACCTGCACCAGGTTCTGCAGTCGTGGTCTCCGCTGTTGGGGGGCCGCTGGTGCTGTCCCTTGCCGGAGAACCCTCCCTTGCCGGAGACTTCTCCCTTACCGGGAAGCCCTCCCTTGCCGGAGAGTTCTCCCTCGTCGGGGGATTCTCCCTTGGCTCCTGGTGGGGCTGCTCTGCTCCTACACAAATCAGCAATCAAATATCAGCAAAGATAGAGTATCCATGCGCACCTCACAAGCGGAAAGCAAACCATATACTTACGCTGGGGGCTGCTCTGGAGAAGGGTTGCCGGGTCCGGCAAGGTTGTCTCGGGCGCACCTCCTGTTATCGCAGTAGGTTTGTCCTCGATGACAATCACCGGGACCTTGGCCCTCTTTGCTGCTCTCTGGGCTAGAGTCCTAAAGAGGAACAAGTTCAGAGAAAAGCGAATGAGATACGAGACAAACAGCAAGGATTGAAGAACTGCAAGTATAACAAGGAAATCTTACTCTTCTGCTTCTTCCTCGTCGGAGCTGAACGCGGAGAAGTCGAAGTCTGGCTCACGTCCGGCACGAGGAAGCGGAGGAGTAGCTTCCCTTGGCCGCTTGGCGGGAGCAGTGGCGGTGGTCTGAGACGACCCCGCTCCGGCTGGAGTAGAAGCGGTGGTCTGGGAGGGCCCCGCTCCAGTTGTCGTTGCAGCGTGAGATGCTCCCGCGACAACAGTGCTTGCCGCGGTGGAGCGTGTCCAGCGGCGCGGCGGCTGTTGACTCGCTTGCCACTCCGCTACGTCACCGGCCTTGCGGAGACGCCTTCTTGGTGGGGATGGAGGCTCTGCTTGCAGCTCTGCTTGCGGCGAGCTGTCTGAAGATGAGGTGGAAGACGAGTTGATCTCCAGCGAGCCGCTCGTATCCTTGGCGGGCTCACTTGACTCGACGCCACGACCAGCAAGCTCTTTCTCGCTGGCGGGCTCCCCTCGCTCGGCACGACTTGCCGCCTCCGCTGCATCTGCCTCCTCCACGGTGAACCCAAACTCGCCCGCGGCTGTGGCTGCCGCCGCCTCTTCCAGCCTAGTGGCGATAAGTGCCATCTCCGCATCCATCGTGTCGCGGGTGAGGCTATCCTTCTTGTCGAAGCGGGTTGGCACTTCTACCAAGTCATCGAAGAACTGCTGCACGACGTCGTCTGCAGGCTCCTGCCAAGTTGGCACAATTCCATGCGAGTCGCACTCCGGCATCATTGCACGGATGCGGTCGAGCGAGGAATTGTTGCACAGCGGAACAACGCCCCCCGGCAACCTGAAAACTTTGGGATGTTGGGGGTCATACTTGAAGAGTTCCTGGAGCATCGTGTTGAGCTCCAAAACTGTGAAGTTGAAGTTGAGGCCCGGCCGCAGCCTCATGATATCTGCCGCATTCTTAAACTCCCAACTAGGTCTCCCCCGTTCCTGCAGGGGGGCGATGCAGCGGCGAAGAAAGTCTGCGCCAACAGCGCCTACAGTTAGCCCGGCGAGCCTGAGGCGCAGGATTCGGGTGACAGCAATCTTCAGCCTGTCGTCTTCCGGGGCCACGTCACTCCAATCGCTGCCGCGTGCTACTGGGTTTGGCGCCGGGTGGTGAATGGCTGCGGGTTCTCCTCGTCGATCCAGCACCAGTCTGCTCTCCACTCCTCCCACTTGCCGCGGAATTCTCCCTCCAGATAAGTTTCCTTCTTGCCGGCCCTTGAGATCCAGGCAATTCTGCCGGATAGAGGCTCTCCTCTCTCTACTCGGGGTATGAAGAAGTGGCGGAAGAGGGCTACGTTGGGATGGACTCCGACAAAGTTTTCGCAGAGATGTGCGAAAACTGCCATGGTCAGAACGACATTGGGGGTGAAGTCAAGGAGGTGGAATCCGTAGGTATTCATGATGTCGCAGAAGAATTAAGAGAAAGGCGGGCAGAGCCCGCAGTAGAAGAACAATGCAAAGAAGGGGTATCCGTTTGGGGCCTTCTTCCAAGCGGCAGCGGGGAGTACCTTCGTGCGCGGATGCGCTCGCGTCTCCGCCGACCAGAAGAGGTAGTAGTTCTCCCTCAGCTCCTTCGCGGCAAGCTTGGGGGGGAAGACTGCCCGCTCCTTCCGCAGCGCCGCAAGCCGCTGCGCCGCAAGCCGCTGCGCCTCGGTCGACTTCACGACCTTCCCCTTGTCGGCTTTTGGAGCCATGGCGGAAGTGGTGGAGGAGATCGATGGCGTTGGTGGTGCTGGTGGTGATGGGGGGCGGAGCGCTGCTCTCTTTCGGCTTTGGGAAGACGAGGGAGCGGCGGAGATTTCTGAGATTGGAAGCAGCAACGGGCGAATAGACGAACTGCCCCTGTTTCCCCTGCTTATAAAGAGGGAGGGGGCGGACGTTCCGCATTTCCGAATAAAGTAACCACCCACGATGTCTCCCACGACGCCGCATTCAACGCGTGCCGTTCGGGGAGGGCGCGGTGGATACGGAGAGAGATATGGCGTAACCTAGGCCGCGCGTGCCCGTGCCCTATTTTGGGCCTGGCCCAACAGCGCTCGGCACCGTGTATGGCCCAGGCTCGGGGGCTCCTGTCGGTGTACTAGAGTAGGGGTACCCTAGTATCCCGAACTTGTGCCCGGGCAGTCGCAGCATCTCGCGGCAAGGCTTGCCGGGTGACCGCCAAGGTCCTCCGTGGTTCCTATGGAGCCATTCAAGAACAAAGTATCCAAGTCAAGGAGACAAGACCTCGGCAAGAGGAGCTTGCCGGGAAGGGCAACAAAAGCATCTCAAGACCCCGGCAAGAGGAGCTTGCCGGGAAGGCCACCCAAGGCATCTCAAGGAACTTGCCGCGGCGCGCCACGCGCCCCGGCAAGGCCCGGTGAGCGACAAGCTCCCAGACGCGACAAGACAACGACCGCGGCAAGGCGCTTGCTGCGACAAGCCACCACTCTGTGCCCGCGCTCCAGCACATCCACCAACGTGTCGCTCTGGGACCCTTCCATGTGTGCGTGGCGGGAGGCTGTGCAGCCAGCGGTGCCCGGTGGCAAGCGGCGCTGACAAGATTGCCATCGTGGCGAGCGGTGGCGTCCCTGACGGTCCCTTTTGCACTGTTTAGGCGACGCAGACGAGCATTTAATGCCCTTGTCCCCTGCCGTCAGGGTTAGGTATGATACACTGTAGCAGGTAGCTGTACCTACCACAGCACCTTTCCATTTTTACCCTTTGTCTCCGTTGCCACCTGTTGGTGACCCCTTGAGCATATAAAAGGAGGCCCACGCGCAACGTAGGGGGGGTTAGCTGGTTCAGGAGAGGACACTCACGCTCGGTCTCGTTAGCTGCTGGGGTGTACTGTAGCACTCCGCGCTCCCGAGCAAGAACTCAATACAAACCACAAAGCAGGAGTAGGGTTTTACGCATCTGTGCGGCCGAACCTTGGTAAACCGCTCATGTGCTTCGCCTCGATCCGCTCTTTGCACGATCTCCGCCCCCGCCGAACCGAAAGGGACTCGGCCCGCCGGTCCCATAGGTGTTCGTGGATCAGTCTCCCGACACCTGGTGGCTCATGGGGCCCACGTGGCTCCGTTTGACCTAACTCCGCCTCTTTAAATTCTCTAAAATCGTCAAACCGACCGAGGAGTCCACAAAATACTTTTTTCGTCGCCGCAAGTTCTAGAACCACGAGATCCCATCTGGAGGCCTTTTCCGGCACTCTACCGGAGGGGGATTCGATCACAGTGGAGCTCTACATAATCCTTGTTGCCTCTCCGATGATGCGTTAGTAGTTTACCACGGATTTATGGGTCCATAGTTAGTAGCTAGATGACTTGTTTGCTCTATTTGATCTTCAATACAATGTTCTCAGTGCTCTTGGAGACCTATTTCATATAATGAATTTTTGCGGTGTGTTTGTTGGAATCCGATGAATTGTGAGTTTATGATCAGATCTATCCATGGATATTATTGAATTTTCTCTGAACTCTTTTATGCATGATTACTATAAGTTCGTATTTCTTCTCCTATTTATTGGTTTGGTTTGGCCGACTAGATTGATTTATTTGCCTCGGAAAGATGTGCTTTGTAATGGGTTCGATCTTATGGTGCTCAATCCCAGTGACGGAAGGTGACATAACAAGTATGTATCGTTGCTATTAAGGATAAAAAGATGGGGTTTATACATACATGAGTTTATCTTGTCTACATCATGTCATCTTGCTTAAGTCGTTACTCTGTTTTTCATGAACTTAATACACTAAATGCATGCTGGATAGTGGTCGATGTGTGAAGTAATAGTACTAGATGCAGATAGTAGTCGGTCTACTTGTCTCGGACGTAATGCCTATGTATGATTATTCCCTTGGATATCGTCATAGTTATTTGCTTTTTTATCAATTGTCCAACAGTAATTTGCTTACTCATCGTATACTATTTTATTGAGAGAAGCCTCCAGTGAAAACTATGGCCCTCGGATCTATCTTTTGTTATATATTAAAATCAAAAATACCTTGCTCAAGTTGTGAACATATTTAAAATTTGTGAATTATTTTTAAAAATCATGAATTCTTATCAACTCGTGAATATTTTGGAAAATGTGAACATTTTTCAAATTTGTGAACATTTTTTAAAAATTGTGACCATTTTTGTGAATTGAGGAACATTTTGTACAAATTCCCAAACATTTGGAAATTGTGAATTTTTTTTGTAAAGCTGTAAACATTGTTTTTGAATCCGTGTTCATTTTGTGAAGCGACGAACATGTTTCTGAAATTGGGGGAACACTATTTTAATTCACGAACAGTTTTATATTTTGCACAAATTTTGTTAAAATGTGGGAGCATTTTTGGAATCAGCAAACATTTTTGTAATTCATGAACTGTTTTAAAAATTGATGAACAATTTTTTAAGTTGCTAACATTTGTTCAATTTCATAATATTTTTTGAATACACCAACAATTTTTGAATTGTCGAACATTTTATGAGTTTTTGAACATTTTTTCAAAATGCACAATTTTTAAAAATTTCAGAACTTTTTGAAATAGCAAATTATTTAAAATAGAAGCGAACAATGACGGAAAAAAGCTGTATAAGAACTTAATAAAACTGAGCTCGCCATACATGGGCCAGCCGAGGGCGCACTGTATACGAGGTCCCTTTTTAGCGTTGATTTGAAGAAGAAAAAAGAACTAAACTAGGCGTGTTGGGTTAATTGCCTACTTTTTTTTAGGGTTGGTTAATTGCCTACTTGAATGATACAGTTGCACTTTAACCGGGAGTTCGAATCATGTTGCTGCACATATTTTTGTCTTTTTCCCCTCAAAAAAATATATTTTTTGTCTTTTAAGTCAAAAGAAAAAAGAGTAAATGGGCCGGGCCCTCAAAAAAACATATTTTTTTGTCTTTTAAGTCAAAAGAAAAAAGAGTAAATGGGCCGGGCCTCGGGTGACATGTTGTAAAAAAACATCCCACTCTTTATTATGAAGGGTATGTATATATCTCGTCCGTTAATGTGTTTTGGAGTTGTACCAAAGTGAAAGTGCCTCACTAAACCTGCATCATCAGTTGTTTTGATCTATATACTCTGTAGTAATTAATAATCCCGATCGCAAAAATGAAGACTTTATACTGCACATTTATCATGGATCTGAGACACAAAATCCTCCTCGCCTACTTAACCAACTATTTTTCTCCTCCATGCTCAATCCAACAATTGTAAGGTTTCAGAAACGTACAATTGCTCAAAGAAATGATGGTCACTTGAGGATCTTGTGCTCCGGCCTCCTGTCCCGTGTAAAAATATGAAGCGTTCCTACTCCCACGAGGGGAGCCGCGTGCGTATATATATTGATAGGGCCGAAGGACTTGCCTTGGCGCACAAGGATGAGTACAAGAGTTTGAATACAATAGGAGATAGAGGAAGAGGTTGAGATTACAACGATAAGATGATTTGTTCTAACACCCTCCCTTAATCTCAACTATCCTAAATTAAGATTGCTCTTGAACTCATCAAATGATCGTGTTGGTAGTGCCTTGGTGAAACCATCCGCCACTTGATCCTTGGAGGGAATAAACCGTATCTCAAGTTTTTTTGCTGCAACCCTCTCTCGCACAAAGTGAAAATCAATTTCTATGTGCTTTGTCCTTGCATGGAACACCGGGTTTGCAGACAAGTATGTTGCACCTAAATTATCACACCATAAGCATGAGATACGATTATTTTTGACTCCCAACTCTTCAAGAAGTGATTCAACCCAAATAACTTCAGCAGTTGCATTAGCCAAGGATTTATACTCAGCCTCTGTGCTTGAACGTGAAACGGTGGCTTGTTTTCTGGCACTCCAAGAAATAAGATTGGAACCAAAGAATATTGCAAAACCTCCAGCTGATTTTCTGTCATCACTACATCCTGCCCAGTCAGCATCAGAGAATGCGCTCACAAGAGTGGAATTAGAACTTTTGAAATGAAGTCCTATTCCCATAGTATGCTTTACATATCTTACAATCCTCTTGACAGTTGTCCAATGTGCAGAAGTAGGTGCATGTAGATATTGACAAACCTTGTTGACAGCAAATGAGATATCCAGACGTGTGAGAGTTAAATATTGCAATGCTCCCACGGTACTCCCATACCTTGTACTTTCTTCCTCTTGAAGTGGCTCTCCTTCATATGCTGAAAGTTTTTCTGAGGAAGACAAGGGTGTAGGTACTGGCTTACAATTTTTCATTCCCATACGAGACAGAAGTTCAGTGATGTATTTCTCCTGTTTTAACATAATGCCATCTTGAGTTTTCTTGACTTCAATACCTAGGAAGAAGTGCAAATCACCTAGGTCCTTTAAGGCAAACTCTGAACTTAAGTCATGCAGAAGAGCATTAGTGGCATTTTGTGAAGAACTTGCAACTATGATATCATCAACATATATAAGCAAGAAAATAACCACTCCTGCCTTGTTATAAGTAAAAAAGGATGTATCAGCCTTTGAAGCAATGAAGCCAAGAGATTTCAATTGTAAGCTCAGTCTGGAATACCATGCTCTAGGTGCTTGTTTCAAGCCATAGAGTGCTTTATCAAGCTTGCAAACAAAATGTGGAAATTTCTTACTTTCATACCCAGGTGGCTGTCTCATGAACACTTCCTCTTCCAGAACACCATGCAAAAACGCGTTCTGTACATCTAGCTGTCTTAGGCTCCATTCTCTGGAAACAGCAATGGCTAGCACAAGTCTGATAGTTGCAGCTTTCACAACGGGATTAAAGGTGTCCTCATAATCAATGCCATAACGTTGCTTGAAGCCCTTTGCAACCAAACGTGCCTTATACCTGTCAATGGAGCCATCTGCCTTTTTTTGATTCTGTATACCCATTTGCAATCAATTATATTTTTACCTTTCTGGTTTGGTACAAGATGCCAAGTTTTGTTTCTCATCAGTGCAGAATATTCCTCATCCATTGCCTTCTTCCACTTGGGATCATCAAGTGCACTACTCACAGTTGTTGGCTCTCCTGAAATACACAACATGCCATATGGTATAGTTCCATCCGTTCTTATCTTGGATTTCGTATACCTTTTTGTAGTCTAGTCCTGACTCTTGGAGAAGCCACAGATTGGACCGCAGGTGCACTTGCCACAGCTAATCCGGGAGAATCAGGCGCTGGCGTAGAAGATTCTGGCGCAGTCAGCACAGGAGATCCTGTGGCCACCGGTGTGGCTGCCGCTCCTGTAGGCACGCGGTAAGTAACCGCGCGGCGCGGCACAGCGGATCCGCAGCCCGACCGTGGCTGCATGCGCACGCGAGGCGAGGAAGATGCGGCCCCGCTGCTGTCCCCACCTGTCGACGATGCGGCGCCACGGGATTGGCTGGACCGGGAGCCGAAGCCGCTGCTGGTGGGAGCGCGATCCAAGGAGGATTCGATCGCATGATCCGAGGACTGCGCGCGTGCAGGCGTGCCAGGCGCCGCCGGATCGTCCTCGTTGTCCGTGTCCGGCTCGTCTCCTTCTTCGGCATGAAATATAAGATCTTTTTGAGCTGGATTTTCGAGATTTTGATCAATTTGAGCTTCGTTTTCTTCAGGGACCTGCGCAGGCATAAGAGTGGGAGCAGTACCAGTAGGAATATCATCACATTGTTTAGTACAATCATCGCCCCCATGATCAAAAGCCTGAAGATGTGTAGGAAGAAGGAGAATTTCTTTGCGAAGGAGGGCACCGGCATTGGGATGAAGTGATGCAAAAGGGAACACAGACTCATCAAAAACAACATCTCTAGATATGTAGACCCTACCATTAGGAACACCAAGACATTTAACCCCTTTATGCATAGGGCTATAGCCTAAGAAGACACATCGTTTAGAGCAAAAAGCGAGTTTTCTTGTGTTGTAGGGTCTGAGATTGGGCCAACACGCGCACCCAAAAACATGGAGTGATGTGTAGTTGGGTGTAACACCAAGGAGACGTGTAATAGGTGTGTCAAGTTTAATAACTTTGCTTGGAAGCAATTTGATGAGGTAGGTGGCAGTTAAAAAGGCTTCATCCCAGAACTTAAGTGGCATGGATGCATTTGCTAGCAGTGCTAGTCCCATATCAACAATGTGACGATGTTTTCTCTCAGCAGAGCCATTCTGTTGGTGAGCATGAGGACAAGAGACATGATGTGAGATGCCAAGTTCTTGGAAAAAAGAGTTCAACTTCTCATACTCACCACCCCAATCGGTTTGCATGGCAATGATTTTGGAGTTCAGTTTGCGTTCAACAAGGTTTTGAAACTTTAAAGACTTGGAATACATCGGATCTTTTTTCAACAAATAAATCCAAGTAAATTTACTATAATCATCAATGAAGCTTACATAGTAGGAAAATCTCCCAACTGAAGTAGGGATTGGTCCCCATACATCTGAGAAGATGAGTTGTAATGGAGAAGTAGATACACTAATAGAAATAGGGTAAGGCAATTGATGACTTTTAGCTTGTTGACACGGATCACAAACTGACTCAACACTAAGACTAGGCTCATAAGAGAGTTTATTTTTGCTAAGAATATATTTAACTATGACTGAAGATGGATGACCCAAACGACTGTGCCACCTTGATGAAGAAGGCTTGGTGACAATATTTGCTTGTTTATCTGACCATGAAGATGATGATGATATGAGTGGGTAGAGACCTCCCACGCACCGTTCTCTAAGAATTATTCTCCTTATTGCCAAGTCCTTAACCAGGAAAAAATAAGGATAGAATTCTATGAGAACATTGTTATCAAGAGTGAAACGATGAACGGAAACAAGATTTTTGGAAGTTTCTGGAACATGCAAGACATCTTTCAAGTGCAAATTTTTCATGGGGTTTTTAACGATTGAACTACCAATATGTGTAATATTCATACCAGAACCGCCTGCCGTGCGAATTTGGTCACCTCCCTTGTACTTCTCCCGCATGGTCAACTTGTCAAGTTCACCCGTGATGTGATTTGTTGCTGCACTGTCGGCATACCAATTTGTATCAACTCCATAGGAGACTGCATGCGCCTCCTTTTCTTCTTGATCATTCTCTTCGTAGCGCCACCAGCAGACGCGTGCACCCCCTGGATGATGCTTGAGACATATCTGGCACTCTGGGGAGTCATGCTGCTCACGCACCTATTGTTGTTGCTGCTGCCGAGGGCGTCCTCTGAAGCCGCCGCCGCCATTGGAGGGAGAAGGCTGGCGGTCACCACGGTCACCGCGGTCACCACTACGGCCGCGCCCCCTTCCTCCTCGCCCGCGATAGGATCTGTTGCGGGATGAGCCACGGCCTCTGTAGACTGCATTAGCGGATGTATGAAACCCGCCTGAAGACGAGTCGTCCAACATCTCCATCCTTTGATCAAAGGCAGAGATCTGAGCAAAGAGATCATCGGCGGTGATGCTGTTCTTGACAGCGCTGATCGCCGCCACCACGGAGTCGTAGTCGCGGTCCAATCCTGCAAGTATGTAGTCCACCATCTCCGGATCAGAGACAGGGCGGCCAACAGCAGCTAGTTCATCCCCGAGGCTCTTCATCTTCGCCATGTATGCTGAACTAGACATAGTGCCTTTCTTGGTGTTGGTGATCACAATCCTTAGGTTGGTGATCCGAGACTGCGATTGTGAGGCGAAGAGATTGTTGATTGTAGTCCAGAGCTCGAAGGTGGAGTCCCTCCCGACGACCTGCGCAAGGATCTCAGGAGACATGGAGTTGAGTAGATATGATAGAACCTGTTGATCTTTGGCGATCCAAGTTCCATATAGAGGATTCGGCTCTTGGGCCGTGGTTTTGTCCGCCTTTGTGACCTCCACCGTCTTGGGCGGAGCGGCGTCGGAGTTGTCCAGAAGCCCAGTAACCTGCACTCCTCGCAGGGCTGGGAGAACTTGCATCTTCCAGAGGATGAAATTCCCCCTCGCAAGCTTTTCTGATGGAGATGAACCAAGGTTCAGGGCGATGCCGGCTGAGGAAGACATGACAGTGATCGCGAATATGATCTAAGGTTTTGTTTTCTGGTTTGTGGCTAGATGCATGAAAGAGGGGCTCTGATGACCATGTAAAAATATGAAGCGTTCCTACTCCCACGAGGGGAGCCGCGTGCGTATATATATTGATAGGGCCGAAGGACTTGCCTTGACGCACAAGGATGAGTACAAGAGTTTGAATACAATAGGAGATAGAGGAAGAGGTTGAGATTACAACGATAAGATGATTTGTTCTAACATCCCGCAGATCCTCTGCAAGGCCGCTGCCTTCGTGCGTGTTACCTGAGCGTCTCTGTCGTTGATATGATGTTTTCCCCGGTTATTAACAGAATTAGGGGAGAGGAAGGGGTGCCTTCAGATTGTAATGAATGGCAAAATTTAGGAGTTACAACATATGTACAGTAACAACTGAACTCGGTCGATGGACGATAGAGCAATCCTGCATATGATTGAACCTAAAAAAAACATACTTTGCTGCTTTCTCTTAACCTTTTGATCTCAAGAAAAACGAGAATCATGAATTTTAATAATATATGGACTACACACATACGTACATCAGTTCCTCTCTCCAGCGATCATGAATTCATGATACATCGTCAGTTGCAGGGTTCTGCTAATGATCATGTTCATCAGTTCCTCTCTCCAGCGATCATGAATTCATGACAGACTCTGCTAGATCAGAGAGCAAAGAAGAAAACTAGCTAATTCCTGAGAGAATTGTAACTAATCGTAAACTGGTGGGCGTCCTCCGTCGACCTTCGTCATCGTCGTGCTCCTCGTAGAATCGGCACAGCGCGTCCATCGGGATCCCTTTGCCGACCCTCTTCTCCTTCTTGCAATAACCGTCGCTGCGGTCAGTCCGCTCCAGCGGTGGTGGTCTCTTGGAACTGGCCGGCCGTGCAGCGTCAACGGCCGGGTGCGCCTGCGGTGGAGCGTGACGCTGCTCGCGGACGTCCCATGATGGCACTCGTGCGACACGGCTGGGTTTGTTGTTGATGGCGGGGTACTCGACGAGGTAGGACTCGGTGCCGGTCGAGGCGGAGAGTACCTTGGCACGGAGGAAGATCACCAGCTGCCTATTGCCGGAGAAGACGACGTTCGTGCATAACCTGTTGCGCACCTCGACAGCATCCCCGCATGCGAATCGCAGTTGCCGGCGCGCCGCATCCACGGTGGACTTCTGAAGAACCTTCGGAGGCAAGTAGGGCGCGCTGTTCGTCTTCTTGGCCGCTGCATCCACCCAAGGAACCTTCTTCAGCGAGCGGGGCGCGCCATTAGTTCTCTTGGCCGTTGTCATCGCCACGTTTTTGCTGCTCTTGGGTGTGACCTTCGACGCGACGGCGGGCAATGGCAGGAGAGGGCGCGGCAGCAGCGGCATTGCCCTAGATTTCTCTTGCTGGGAATCAGGAGAAGAAAAACAATGCGAGCGATGGTGTGCCAGTCTCAGGGCGGTGCTATAAATCTGCGTGCCTCATCTCCATGTCCGAGGCGGCTCCGGATTGGCGCCACCGCGTTTTCGCGATTCAGCGAACGAGGCCAGAAAACGTGTTCCTTTCTTTGCTTTTTTTTAAAGATTTGTTCTTTTTTTTGAGAAAAAAAGATGTGTTCCTTTGTTTCTTTTCATGGGAGAAGTGCAGCTAGGCCTATTGGGCCGTCAGGGGTGGGTACTAGTAGTAGTGAAAGAGTAAAAGAAAGAAAATATGTTAAGAATTGAATTTCCTTTTTTTTCAAAAAACAATAGACGGCGCTCATAGCGCCGGTTATGGTGATAATGGTACACGGCGCACACCCCCCTTCCCCGATGGGCCAGCCCATGATAATTTTTTTCCTTCGTAAACTGCTGCAGAAATAAGGGCTGATAAGGATTCGATCCCGGGTGGCGAGGTTACAGCGCAACACTTGCTAACCACCCGAGCATGATGTGTCATGCGACCATGTGCAGCTTCTTCCTTCTTGTATTCTTTTATTTTCCTTTTTCTTTTTTTCTTCTTATTTCTTATTTCTTTTATTTATTCTTTTCCTTTTTTCCGTTTTCTTTCTTCCTTTTTTTCTAATTCGATATAAAAAGTTTACCGGATTATATGAACGTTTTTTCAAATTCGATAAACTTTTTTCAAAATTCATGATTTTTTTCAAATTTGATGAACTTTTTTTTCCCAATCCGTGAACTATTTTTCAAATTCGATGAACTTTTTTCAAATTAGATGGTCCTTTTTTAATTCGATGAACTTTTTCTCAAGTTCAATAAACTTTTTTTTGAACTTTGTGAACCTTTTTCAAAATAGATGAACTTTTTTGAAAGTCAGTGAACTTTTTTCCGAAATTCAATGAACTTATTTTTCAAAATCGATGAACTTTTTCCCAAAAATCAATGAACTTTTTGAAATTTTGTGAACTTTTTCTAAAAATAGACGAACTTTTTCCTAATTCATAAATTTGTTCTGAATACATGAACTCTTTTCTGAGTCGTGATTGTTTATTTTGTTCTGATTTTTTCCCAAAAAAATCACGTTTTCTCTTGAAATGTATGTGGAAGAAATAGTGCAGCAATGTTTTAACTTTTTGTAACGAAAATATTCACAAGCTTGTAGTAATTCTAGTGGTTAGGCAACATGCGCATGACCTAAACGGTGGCAGCTCGAATCCTCACGGGAGCACATTTTTTATCGAACAATGCTGGGTTTTTTTTGTGAACAAAACCAACTCGTGTTAGCATGGCAGCCTTGATGGGCTGGCCCACCCAAGAGAGCGCGTGAGCGCCGGGTTCGTCTGGCGGCGCTAAAAAGCGCCAGTTAGGAGCTCTGGGACCTCCTACTCGGCGCTTCAGGCGCCAGGGAAGCTCCCTGGCGCCCGCGAGCCAACGCTATTGGGCCGGCACACTACGAGCAGTGCCAGTGAATCCTATTATCGCGGGAAAGAAAACCCCAAAAAACTGCTGATAAAATGAAAAAGTTCATCGATTTGAAAAAAGGTTCATCGAATTTGGAAAAAGTTCATTCAAATTGAAAAGGGTTCATCTATTTTTTTAATAAAAGTGCACCAAATTTCAAAAAAGTTCATCCAGTTTGAAAAAAAATAGTTCATGAATTTTCAAATAAATCCAAAATTTTGAAAAAAGTTCATCTGATTATAAAATAAGTTCATCAAAATGTTAAAAGTTCATTCATTTCAAAAAAAGTTAATCGAGTTTGAAAAAAGTTCATCAATTTAAAGAAAAAGTTCATGAATTAGAAAAAAATATCGTCTATTTGTAAACATTTCACGCATTTAAGAAAAAAGGAAACAAAAAAATAAAGGGGGGAAACAGAGAGAACCTGGAGGGCATTTCCTCTATGTATAAAGAGAAGTAAAGGAAGTTTGTATTCAAAATTGAGGTCGGTGGTGTAGTGGTTACTAGCGGAAACAACTGTAACCGGCGCCTGCAGCACCAAATAGGAAATGCCATCATTTCCTTTCAAAATAGGCGATGCCATAGAAACGTGTGCACTTAGACAATAGACTTAAATGAACCCTATGTTCCGAATGTGAATGTCTAAACATATTACTATAAAGAGCTGCCAAAATAAAGTTAAATAATAAAACTTGTAACAAAAATATTTCATCATTCCGCACAATTTGTTTTTGTAGCCACATAATCATGTAAAAATATTGGTCATGTAACATCCCAATTTTCAATTCGGATGTTATTTAGATCATTCATATGCATTCATCATTTGAGCATTTTGGAGTTTGTTTTATTTGAATTTTGATCCTAGAAACCTTAAGCAACTCAAGGACCAATTGAGAGAGTTGGAGGTTTTCTCAAAAAATCATTTTTGAATTTTCAAAATTGGCAAATTGGATCAAAGTGATTTATTCAAAAATATTTTTCCAATAATTAAATAAATAAAATAATGAGAGAAGATAATATGAATTCTTCAACAACAGCAAATAAATATTGGAAATTTAATTTTGAATATATATATATTATTTGATTTTATTTGCGTGTTTATTTATTTTTATTAGTACTAAAAAGTTTATTTTATTTTTTAGGCATTTAGCTCCAGAAAAATGTTCACATTAGTCCAAATATTAGGAGGGAATTATGTGAATTTTTCTGGGATTTTTATAAATATTTTTATTAGGTTTTTCCTATTTTTTGTATTTTTGGAAAATGTTTTTTTAACTTCTGGGCTGCCGAATTGGGCCGAAGCCCACCCGGCAACCGCCTTCGTCCCCGTGCCGACCGGGACTCCTCCTGGAGTGCGGCGCCAACA
>NC_057812.1:240725426-240808791 GCF_018294505.1 Triticum aestivum
CATCGCCAGCCACCGCCTCCCTCGCAGTCATTGTGCCAATACAGAGTCACATAAAGTTATAACTGTCGAGTTCTGTCGACATCCTGGGAACTGGGGTACCCAGACTTGCCTGCCTGCAGCCTAGTGCGTGGCTCCACCAGCGGCCTGGTACGGCCCACCTTCGTTAACCAACACTCAAGACCCTCGCGAGGGGCCAAGCCTCGCGAGGCGGACAACACAAGACCTCCTCAGGGGTGGCCTCACTAGGCTGGCTCGCGAGGAGCGGAGAGATCAAGGCAATGGGCACCTCGCGAGGTTCCCGTGACATGAGCGGTGACGACCAAGGCCAGGCGGGCGCCAGCGGGCGCAGAGTGCCAGTTTCCTCTTCGGTGCTAAAGAGGCAGGGGCAGGCGAGGAGTCCCGAAGTGTCAGGCAAAGGTTTCCATATCGGTGCAACGAGACCAAGACTAGCAGGACGACAAGACGGAGGTCATCGCGGAGCCCACGACGGCATCATCACCAGAGCCTTTGGCAGGCGAAGACCACCTTTTGTTAGGATAACTTGTACTCGTTGTCCCCCTTCAAACTAGCTATTGTGGGATCCCTTCCTGCCTAATATTTGGGGAGAGGACCCGGGCCTCTATAAATAGAACTAGCCACCACCGTAGGGAGGCATGGGATAAGGGACCGGATCCATTCCACCAAGGCCACCACTGTCGGTGTCCTGGGAACGGGGGTCCCCACACTTGCCTGCCTGCGGCCCACGGCGTGGCTCCGCCAGCGGCCCTGTACGGCCCATCTTCATCAGCAAACACTCGAGACCCTCGCGAGGGCCCGAGCCTCGCGAGGCGGACGATGCAAGACCTCCTCGGGGGCGGCCTCACCAGGCTAGCTCGTGAGGGGCGGAGAGATCAAGGCAAGGGGCACCTCGTGAGGTTCCTGTGACGCAAGCCATGACGACCGGGGCCAGGTGGGCACCAGCGCACAATGTCCTCATTTCCTCTTTGGTGCTAAAGAGGAAAGCGCGGGCGAGGAGTCCCGAGGCATCGGGCAAAGATTTCCATATCAGTGCAACGAGACCAAGACTAGCAGGACGACAGGACGGAGGTCACCGTGGAGCCTAGGACGGCGTCACCACCAGAGGCTTTTGGCAGGCAAAGACCGCCTTTAATCAGGATAACTTGTACTAGTTGTCTCCCTTCAAATCTGGCCATTGTGGCATCCCTTCCCGCCAGCATTTGGGAAGAGGACCAGGGCCTCTATAAATAGGGCTAGCCACCACAGTAGGAGGCAACTGATCCGAGGCCATTCAGATCATCCTCATCCACACAAACTCACTAAGCACAAGAGCACCTCTCCTGAGGAGGCCGTTCTTCCCTTGTAACTGTTCATCCTCAGCCCAAGAGGCAATCCACCACACCACACTGGAGTAGGGTATTACACCACATCGGTGGCCCGAACCAGTATAAATCTTGTGTCCCTTTGTTCTGCGAGTTCGACGCGCTGAGCCTTGAGATCGCGGTGAGGGAGAGTGCAAAGGGGGAGGAGAGATCTTCATGCGCACCCTAGTGTTCGAACCTCGAGGGTTTTGCCGGAACCTGAAATCCGACATTTGGCGCACCAGGTAGGGGTGCACCGAAGCCTTCCTTCCGTCAATCCATGCTCCGCCATCACCGCGCCTTGCCCCCATGGCCGACATTGCCCTTCCGGCTGCGATGACGGATGCCCATGGCGGGGCCAGAGGGCTCCGAGCCTTAGCCCCCGCCTTGCGGCGGGTGCAGTGGTCACCCAAGTTCAAGTCAGAGATGCCACCGCGTTACAACGGCGCGGCGGACTTGTCGGCCTTCCTGCTGGCGTATGAAGAGGCCGTCCTAAAAGCTGGGGGCGACGACAAGGTCATGGCCAACTGGCTTCCCATGGCCCTCACTGGTGCACCGTGCGCCTGGCTATTCAACCTCCCCGGATCTATGGAGGCATCTTGGGAGGAGCTGCACAACCTCTTTGCTGAGCGCTTCACGGCACCGGCGCCCCTCGCTGTCGCGGCCCTCCTCGGCGGCTCGCAAGCACCGCCCTCGGGCTGTCACACCAAGCCGTTCCTTCGCCAGACCGGTGCCGCTTCCGCGCGGCAGGGAGCTCCCCCAGGTTGGGCGGCGCCCAAGGCCAACCTGACCTTCGACTCGGGGGATCACCCAGTCACCAGCGTCGGCTCGGGTGTGCTCCCAATGCTTTGCACGCCCACCATCTACAGTGTAGCTATCACCAAGACCCTCATCGACGATGGTGCCGGCCTCAATGTGCTCTCTGTGGAGGCTTTTAGCCCCCTTCACGTACCGCTCGAGCGGCTCCGCCCTAGCAAGCCCTTCTCCAGGGCCGGCTAAAAGTGCAACTATCCCTGGGTGGTTTTGGTAATTCCTAACAACATATAGCTCATTGAGCTAATGCTATTCCAAGATGAATATTTCAGGAAAGCTCAATGGTTGGCATGGCATGGATTAGAAAGTGGACCCTTCAAAATTCTAAGGATAAAAGATTAGCTCAAGCTCAAAGCACAAGACTCTACATTTTCTATTTTAGTGATCCAAGATCACATTGAATCTATAGGAAAAGCCAATACTATTAAGAAGGGATGAGGTGTTGCTTAATGAGGTGCTTGCTCAAAATGCTTAGTGACATGCTCCAAAACCCTCCACTACTTTCTCATATCCACATATGTCCCACACCAAATATCCAACTCGGCCCCACCGATTCTTTCTATCCGGCGCCACCGAGTTCAGTTGACATAGCCACTGCCAGAAACCCTAATCAGTTCGGTCTCATTGATAGGGATCTCGGTCTCACCGAGATGGGATTGTAATCTCTCTGTTTCCCTTCGTAACGTTTCAGTAAAACCGAGATGAGCGATCGGTCCCACCGAGATTGCAATGTAAACTCTCTGTTTCCCTTTCGTAACACTTCGGTCCAACCGAGATGAGCGAATCGGTCCCACCGAGTTTGCCTGACCAACTCTCTGTTAGTACATTACCAAAATAGGTCTCACCGAGTTTGTGTAATCGGACTCACCGAGATTACGTTATGCCCTAACCCTAACGAATTCGGTCCCACCGAGTTGACATGTCGGTCCCACCGAGAATCCTAACGTTCACATTTTGAACTAAATCGGTCTAACCGAGTTTTATGATTCGGTCCCACCGAGTTTGGTGATTTGTGTATAACGGTTAGATTTTGTGTGGAGGCTATAAATACTCCTCCACCTACTCTTCATTCGTGAAGAGAGCCATCAGAACATGCCTACACTTCCAATACACATTTTCTAAGAGAGAACCACCTACACTTGTGTTGAGGTCAAGATATTCCATTCCAACCACATAAATCTTGATCTCTAGCCTTCCCCAAGTTGCTTTCCACTCAAATCCTCTTTCTACCAAATCCAATCCTATGAGAGAGAGTTGAGTGTTGGGGAGACTATCATTTGAAGCACAAGAGCAAGGAGTTCATCATCAACACACCATTTGTTACTTCTTGGAGAGTGGTGTCTCCTATATTGTCTAGGTGTCACTTGGGAGCCTCCGACAAGATTGTGGAGTTGAACCAAGGAGTTTGTAAGGGCAAGGAGATCGCCTACTTCATGAAGATCTACCCTCGTGAGGCAAGTCCTTCGTGGGCGACGACCATGGTGGGATAGACAAGATTGCTTCTTCGTGGACCCTTAGTGGGTGGAGCCCTTCGTGGACTCGCGCAACCGTTACCCTTCGTGGGTTGAAGTCTCCATCAATGTGGATGTATGATAGCACCACCTATCGGAACCACGCCAAAAATCTCCGTGTCTACATTGTATTTGCTCCCTCCAAACTCCTCCCTTTACCCTCATATGCAATTGTTTTACATTCCACTAATATACTCTTAGAATTGCATGTGTACATTGATTACTTGTTTGTGCTAAGTTGCTAAAATCTACCAAGAACTAAAATTGGGAAAAGGCTAGATTTTTATTTGGTCAAGTAGTCTAATCACCCCCCTCTAGACATACTTTCGATCCTACACCGGCGGTGGCTCCGCCAGCCCCCTGGGGCATTTCCGTCTTCCCATGACCTTCGGCACCCGTGACAACTATCGCACTGAGCTGATCGACTTCGACATCGCCCGTATTGGCCTCCCGTACAACACCATCCTCGGGTACCCGGCACTGGCTCAGTTTATGGCAGCAACCCATCCGGCCTACAACCTCATGAAGATGCCCGGGAGCAAGGACGACCTCACCATAGTCGAAGATACCAAGGAAGCTCTGGTAGTGCTCAGGCTTGCCCTCAAAACCACCGCGGCAGCACGACCGGCCGACGAGGTCGGAGTCAAGGAGGCCACACCAGCTAAGAAGAAGCAGTTGTTCACTCAAGATCGGGCAAAAATCAAGCAGGTGCCGGTCGAGGAAGATGGGTTCTCTAGAGACACCTTCACCATAGGTGCCAACCTCGACCCGGATCAAGAGAAGGCATTGGTGAAGTTCTTGTGCGCAAACAAGTATTTGCATGGGAACCCAAACAGCTGGTAGGGGTCCCAAGAGGGGTGATCGAGCATCACTTGAGGGTGTGCCCCAATGTGCGCCCTGTGAAGCAGAAAGCGCGGCGACAATCCACGGAGAAGCAGTCCTTCATCGTCCAAGAAACCCGCAAGCTGGAGGCGGCGGGTGTCATTCGCGAGGTTCGGTACCCCGAGTGGCTGGCGAACCCCGTCGTCGTGCCAAAGAAAGGTGGGAAGGAGCGCATGTGTGTCGACTTCACCAACCTCAACAAGGCATGTCCCCAAGATCCATTCCCACTTCCACGCATCGACAAGATCGTTGACTCCAGCGCCGAGTGTGACCTGCTATGCTTCCTGGATGCGTTCTTGGGCTATCATCAGATCAAGATGGCGGTAGATGATGTGGAGAAGACGGCCTTCCTAACCCCGTGCGGGGTGTACTGCTACACTTGCATGCGGTTCGGGTTGCGCAACGCAGGCGCGACCTTCCAACGGCTGATGCACATCGCCCTGGGTCAGCAGCTCGGGAGGAAAGCTGAAGCCTACGTCGACGACATTGTGGTAAAGTATCGGGAGGCAAGAACTTTGATTCAGGACCTGGAGGAGACCTTCATGAGCCTGCGCCAGATGGACTTGCGGCTCAACCCGGAGAAGTGTGTGTTTGGTGTCCCTTCCGGCAAGCTGCTGGGCTTCCTCGTGTCCCACAGGGGGATCGAGGCCAACCCGGAGAAGGTCAAGGCGATCGAATACATGAGCCCACCACAAACCCTCAAGGAGATGCAGAAGCTTGTCGGCTGCGTGACTTCGCTAGGGCGCTTCATCTCCAAGTTGGGAGAGCGCCCCCTACCATTCTTCAAGCTGATGAAGAAGAAGGGCCCATTTGAGTGGACCCTAGAGGCTGACCAAGCGTTTCAAGACCTCAAGAGATACCTAACCAGCCCTCCGGTGATGGTGGCGCCCTGCCCTCTCGAGCCCCTAGTGCTCTACCTTGCCACCACTCCTTACTCTGCCAGCGCAGCTCTGGTGGTGGTTAGGGAAGAGCGCCAGGCCAAGGATACGTCGCACCGAGCTACGCCCCCAGCCAGAGCAACACAAGACCCGAAGGGCACCGAAGGGCTGCAGCAACACCAACGGATGACCAGGCCCAGCAAGACGGCGTCCTTGGGCCTGCAGAGGCCCCAATGAGCGACCGGGCTCCCGGGTCCCACCGCTTTCGGAGGCGCCTCAACCTCCGATAGACGTAGGCCCCGTTGGCGCGCCCGCCCACGTCGAGCACCCAGTGTATTGATACGTCTCCGTCGTATTTGTAATTTTTGATTGTTCCATGCCAATATTCTACAACTTTCATATACTTTTGGCAAATTTTTATACTATTTTTGGGACTAACATATTGATCTAGTGCCTAGTGCCAGTTCCTATTTGTTGCATGTTTTTTGTTTCGCGGAATATCCATATCAAACGGAGTCCAAATGGGATAAAAACTGACGGAGATTTTTTTTGGAATATATATGAATTTTGGGAAGAAAAATCCACGCGAGACGATGCCCGAGGGGGCCACGAGGCAGGGGGCGTGCCCCTGACCCTCGTGGCCACCCCGTAAGGTGATTGATGCCCTTCTTTCGTCGCAAGAAAGCTAATATCCGGATAGAGATCATGTTAAAGTTTCAGCCCAATCGGAGTTACGGATCTCCAAGAATATAAGAAACGGTGAAAGGGTAGAATCTGAGAATGCAGAAACAGAGAGAGACAGAGAGACAGATCCAATCTTGGAGGGGCTCTCGCCCCTCGCTTCTGGTGGCGCCGGAGTGCCACCGGGGGCCATCATCATCACCTCAATCTTCACCAACAACTTCACCGCCATCATCACCAACTCTCCCCCCTCTATGCAGCGGTGTAACCTCTCTCTTACCCGCTGTAATCTCTACTTAAACATGGTGCTCAACACTATATATTATTTCCCAATGATGTATGGCTATCCTATGATGTTTGAGTAGATCTGTTTTGTCCTATGGGCTATTTGATGATCAAGATTGGTTTGAGTTGCATGTTTTGTTATTGGTGCTGTCCTATGGTGCTCTCCGTGTCGTGCAAGTGTGAGGGATCCCCGCTGTAGGGTGTTGCAATACGTTCATGATTCACTTATAGTGGGTTGCGTGAGTGATTGAAACACAAACCCGAGTAAGGGGGTTGTTGCGTATGGGATAAAGAGGACTTGATGCTTTAATGCTATGGTTGGGTTTTACCTAATGATCTTTAGTAGTTGCGGATGCTTGCTAGAGTTCCAATCATAAGTGCATATGATCCAAGTAGAAAAAGTATGTTAGCTTATGCCTCTCCCTCAAATAAAATTGCAATAATGATTACCGGTCTAGTTATCGATTGCCTAGGGACAAATAACTTTCTCGTAACAAAACACTCTTTACTAAAACTAATTTAGTTGTGTCTTTATCTAAACAGCCCCTAGATTTTATTTACGCGCTCTTTATTACCTTGCAAACCTATCCAACAACACCTACAAAGTACTTCTAGTTTCATACTTATTCTAGGTAAAGCGAACGCAAGCGTGCGTAGAGTTGTATCGGTGGTCGATAGAACTTGAGGGAATATTTGTTCTGCCTTTAGCTCCTCGTTGGGTTCGACACTCTTACTTATCGAAAACTATTGCGATCCCCTATACTTGTGGGTTATCAAGACCTTTTTCTGGCACCGTTGCCGGGGAGCAATAGCGTGGGGTGAATATTCTCGTGTGTGCTTGTTTGCTTTATCACTAAGTATTTTTTATTTTGCTGTTCTTAGTTGTTCTTTATCTTTAGTTATGGATATGGAACACGAAATACCAAAAAAATAGGTTTACTTGCTACTCATGGAGATGGGGAACCTCCTAAAACCCTCGATGCTCAATATGTGAAAAATATTATGTACCACTTTGATAATCCTGAGAAAACCTCATTCAATCTGGTAATGGGAGTAACGTTGGATCAACGTGAATACTTTAGGGATTATCGCTTGACACAAAAAGGGAAACTATTATGGGATCAAATTTATATATTGTATTGGTATGCTAGGCAACTATGCTTGAGATATGATTATACTTGTTGCTCTAGGATGAAGGCTCCACGCCTTCCCTTTTCATGTGAATTTAATGATAACGAAACCTTAGCTTATTATGCTAATGGTATATATGATTACTATGATGTGGAACAAATAGAAGAATTTGTTGCTTTTAAGGGTGCTTATGAAATTGAATCTTTGTTTGAAAAGTATGAAGCTTTTGATGATGATGTTTATAGGCATGACAATTTAGCTATCCTAAAATATTGCTATGATAATTATGAATATAATTCCTATATTAATGCGCTTATTGAGAAAGTCTCCGCTGTCCGAGAAGAGACTAATATTTTGCAGGAGTCTATGGAAGGAGAAGTTGATGAAACTGTGAGCTCATTGGATGAAAAAGATGAGGAGGAGAGCGAAGAACAAAAGGAGGAAGAGCGGATTGATCACCCATGCCCACCTTCTAATGAGAGTAACTCTTCAACTCATACATTGTTTAATTTCCCTTCGTGCTTACCGAAGGATGAATGCTATGATAATTGCTATGATCACGTTGATTCTTTTGAAATATCCCTTTTTGATGATGCTTGCTATGCTTGTGGCCAAGAGGCCAATATGAATTATGCTTATGGAGATGAACTTGCTATATTTCCTTATGTTAAACATGAAATTTTTGCTATTGCACCCACGCATGATAGTCCTATTATCTTTTTGAATTCTCCCAACTGCACTATATCGGAGAAGTTTACCCTTATTAAGGATTATATTGATGGGTTGCCTTATATCATTGCACATAATGATTTTGATGAATATAATACGCATGTGCTTGCTTCTCCTACTTGCAATTATTATGAGAGAGGAACTACATCTCCGCCTCTTTATGTTTCCAATACAACAAAATTGCAAGAAACTGGTTATACTATGCATTGGCCTTTACTTTGTGTGCATGAATTGTTCTTTTATGACATGCCTATGCATAGGAAGAGAATTAGACTTCGTCATTACATGATATATGTTGCTTTGTGCTCACTACTAAATTACAAATCATTGCTAATTAAAATTGGCTTTGATATACCTTGGGATCCGGGTGGATTCACTACTTGAGCACTATATGCCTAGCTTAATGGATTTAAAGAAAGCGCTGCCAGGGAGACAACCCGGAAATTTTAGAGAGTCATTTATTTCTGTTGAGTGCTTTTATATAGTTTAAAAACAACAAAAATAAAGAGGGGAACTCAAAACTTTTTCAAAAAGGAAAGTGAAAGTGAGAAAGACAAGCATTGTTGAAGTGGGAGAGCTCCTTGTCATGCTCACGGCAACTTTGTGAATCTTGATTACATAAAATTTTCAACAAAACAAATTATCCCCTTGTACAATTCCATTGTATTATAAAAATAATGTGCCAAGGTTTGCCTTTAGGATGTTTACATTTGCTTGATGGTCTGTACGGTGCAGGACAGGAACTTTGTCTGTAGTGCGCGATTTTACATTTTTAGCTGGAACGTCAAATGGTTCTGATTCTTGTAGAATTTTTGTGGAACGTCAAATGTCTTTCTATACAAATTGTTTATTGTTCCTAATTTTTGTAGAATTTTTCAAGTATCAGAAGTATGGTGAATGTTCAGATTATTACAGACTGTTCTGTTTTAGACAGATTCTGTTTTTGATGCATAGTTTGCTTGTTTTGATGAAACTATCAATTTATATTAGTGGATTAAGCCATGAAAAAGTTATGTTACAGTAGACACAATGCAAAAACAAAATATGAATTGGTTTGCAACAGTACTTAGAGTAGTGATTTGCTTTATTATACTAACGGATCTTACCGAGTTTACTGTTGAAGTTTTGTGTGGATGAAGTGTTCGATGATCGAGAAGGTCTCGATGTGAGAATAAGGAAGAGAGGCAAGAGCTTAAGCTTGGGGATGCCCGAGGCACCCCAAGTAAATATTCAAGGAGACTCAAGCGTCTAAGCTTGGGGATGCCCCGGAAGGCATCCCCTCTTTCTTTAACAAATATCGGTATGTTTTCAGATTCGTTTCGTTCATGCGATATGTGCAATCTTGGAGCGTCCTTTGCATCTAGTTTTAATTTTTCTTTTATGCACCATGCTGGTATGAGATAGTCCTTGGCTTATTTATAGAATGCTCTTTGCACTTCACTTATATCTTTTGAGTATGTCTTTATAGAATGCTTCATGTGCTTCACTTATATCTATTGAAGTTTGGATTGCCTGTTTCTCTTTACATAGAAAACCGCCATTTGTAGAATGCTCTTTTGATTCACTTATATTTGTTAGAGCGTGGGCATATCTTTTGTAGAAAGAATTAAACTCTCTTGCTTCACTTATATCTATTTAGAGAGATGGCAGGAACTGGTCATTCACATGGTTAGTCATAAAATCCTACATAAAACTTGTAGATCACTGAATATGATATGTTTCATTCCTTGCAATAGTTTTGCGATATAGAGATGGTGATATTAGAGTCATGCTAGTGGGTAGTTGTGGATTAGTAGAAATACTTGTGTTGAGATTTGTGATTCCCGTAGCATGCACGTATGGTGAACCGTTATGTAACGAAGTAGGAGCATGAGGTATTTATTGATTGTCTTCCTTATGAGTGGCTGTCGGGGACGAACGATGGTGTGAAGCCCTCGATTCAACCGTACACTAATCATACACACAAATGTGTACGATCAAGATCAAGGACCCACGGGGAGATATCACAACACAACTCTAGACACAAATTAAAATAATACAAGCTTTATATTACAAGCCAGGGGCCTCGAGCGCTCGAATACATAAGCTCGAATACACAAGAGTCAGCGGAAACAACAATATCTGAGTACAGACATAAGTTAGACAAGATTGCCTTAAGAAGGCTAGCACAAAAGCAACAACGATCGAAAAGGCAAGGCCTCCTGCCTGGGAGCCTCCTAACTACTCCAAGTCGTCAGCGGTCTTCACGTAGTAGTAGGCATCCTCCGGGTAGTAGTAGCCATCAGTGGCGTCATCTGGCTCCTGGGATCCGTCATCTGGTTGCAACAATCAGGTATGGGGGAAAAAGAAGTAGCAAAGCAACCGCAAGTACTCATCCAAAGTACTCGCAAGACTTACATCAAATCTAAACTAAGTATGCATCTGTATCAAAGGAATGGGTTGTATCTGTGGACTAAACTGCAGAATGCCAGAAGGGAAGGGGAAAGCCTAGCCTATCGAAGACTATCATCTTCTGGAAACCACCATCTTGCAGCAACAGGAGGGAGTAGAGTAGCATAAAGTAAAGTAGCAGTAATGTTATCAACCTCGGCCAGAGATCCTTTCTCGACTGCTTGCGAGAAAGCAATCCCAGAGCCATACTATCCATTTCTCATCCACAATTCATTTCTCATCACAAGTATCTAGTTCTAGTTGTATCGATCGGGATACAACTCCAAGTGTCCGTTACCGTAGGACAGGCTATCGATAGATGTTTTCTTCCCTGCAGGGGTGCACCAACTTACCCACGACGCTCGATTAACTCCGGCCGGACACACTTTCCTGGGTCATGCCCGGCCTCGGCCAAACAATACGCCGCAACCCAACCTAGGCTTAATAGAGAGGCCAGCACACCGGACTAAACCTATGCCCCCAGGGGTCATGGGCTATCTCCCCGGGAACTCCTGCACGTTGCGAGGGCGGCCGGTGAGCAGACCTAGCTACCTCCCTAAAAAGGCAGGAGCTTACCAGTCCAACCCGGCGCGCGCCGCTCAGTCGTTGACGTCTATTAAGCTTCAGCTGATGTATACGATGCAGAACGCCCATACTATGCCCACGTGATGGTTAGTGCTATCAGGCCAGAGGCCCCTCGGATAAAATATCCAAATTGTAGTGGATTAGGAACGCACGGTAACAAGTAGAGACTCACGAAAGATGTGACCCCGTTGCCCTGTCTCGAGGACTTGCGGCAAGGGCTAGGAATGCCCGACCACGCCTTGTAATTATCTCGCGGGCACCCTCCAGGTCAACCCATCTCCACATCACTCGCAATTAAGCTCGCGCGGGTACCCCTCAGGGCCGACCCGTCTTTCCAAGTAACAGGGGTAAAGTCCAAGTATCCGTGTATCCAAACATCAAGGGGAAAACATGAGGAATCACCCCAGTGAATTCCACTCGATGTAATCATCAAGGTGAGCGTAAGAGGATCCACCCTCGAGGTTCACACTGGAGGGGTTGCACGACAGAGCCGTATCGGAAGTGGTTAAGGAGGAAATCACCCTCAATGACCACGACCGAATAGCTACACTATAGGTTAACATCAGAAGTGCTGAAGAGGTCTCACCCTCGGCACACGATAGTAACCCAATAGTGTCGAGAAACTAAGGGGAAAGTGATGTGCGGTGTCGGGGCCTGGTCTTCGATCCTGTTGATCGGGTCTTCAATGATGAAGCAGGGGCAACAAGGACAAGGTGGGGGTCACTGATGGATCACTAACCAACCTATACTAAGCAGTTTAGGATAAACAGGTAAGGTACAACAACAGATACAAAAGCAGGCTATGCATCAGAATAGGAGCAAACAATTACAGTAGCAAAATCTAATGCAAGCATGAGAGAAAGGGAATGGGCTATATCGGGATGATCAAAGGAGGGGGGGGGGCTTGCCTGGTTGCTCTGGCAAGGAGGGGTCGTCGGTGACGTAGTCGATCACAGCGACATCATCGGTCTCGAGGTCTACCGGAGAGAAGAGGGGGAAGAAACAATAAATGCAGAGCAATCAATGCATCACAAGGCATAACATGACGACGGGCAAAGCTAGGGTTGCCCTAACGTAGTACTACACGTTGCAGACGGAGGGGATAAACATCCGAGGATGAATCCCGGCGTTAGACAAATTTCGAATAGATGAAAGAGAGGGGACGGTTCCATGTTCAGCATGCTAGGGGCATGTGACAGGTGAATGGACCGCACATTCGAATTCGTGGGATTTTCTGAGCAACTTTCATGTAGAAAACATTTTCATCCGAGCTACTGTTTATTTTCTATTAATTTCTAAAGATTAAACATTTTTGAAAAGTCCTGGAATCATTTTTAATCTTGGAAATTCTCTAGAAAAGGCTGGGTGCACCTGGTGCACCACACCCAGAGTGCACCAGAGGGGCTGGCAGTGGGGCCAGCCAACTGCTGACTCAACAGTTGTCTGGTCAAAGGTTGACGAGTCAGCGGGTCTAGTGGGACCTGCATGTCATTGACTTAGGGCTAGTTAATTTTTTTAAACAAAATTTAACTGATTATCTAGTGGCATGTGGCCCACTGTCATCGACTAATTAGAGGAGGGGGGTTAACACTAATAAATAAAAAAGGAGGGTTTGCCTCAAAAAAAACACACACACACACATAGAGCACACAGGCGAAGCCGGCCATGGCTGAGGCCATGGGCGCCGCCGGTTGACTGGAGCTCGGCTTGCAGGGCTCGCAGGGAGCCGAGCGCGCGAAGCGTGGCAGCGCAGCGGTAGCAGAGGCGTGGGCACGCGCGGGAAGCAGCAGTACGGGGCACGGGGCGGGCGTCTAGGCGCACGGCCACGGCGCGGCCGACCGACGCAGTTAGCGAGCAGGAGGGGGGCAACGTCGGCAGGTCGAGGCACAACGGGCACAGTCTGCAGGCATGGCTGCAGCGGTCGAAGCAACAAGGGCAGCAAAGCAACAGAAGCAGCTGCAGCGAGCAGAGACGGGCGGCGCGGATGGCGGCGAAGGTGGGAGGGTGGCTCGAGAAAGGGCACGCCGAAGGGCTGGCCCGGGGCGGCCAAGGCGCGGAGGGAGAGTAGCAGGCGCAGGGGAGCACGTGCGGGGAGCGGTTCTCCGGGCGAGGCTACGGGGTGTTCGCGGGTGCGACGAGCGCGGGGCGACATCGGCACTACGACGATGGATCAAGGATGAATACAGGGGGATGGGGAGAGGTGCTCACATTCATGTTGCAGGGAAGGTTAGTGGGCTCGAGGAAGCACCAGAGATGGCGAATCGACGATGGCATCCACCGGAGTCCGAGGTGGAAGAAGGCTTCGATGATGGTGTTGCGGCGCGATGAAGATCGAAGATCGGGCCACAACGGATGATGACAAGGAAGGCACACCAGCGGGGCAACCTCGGGGAGCACGGTGGCCGAGGAATCGAGGAAGGTGGCGATGACGGTTGCGTACGGGTGCCTCTCCAGATCGGGAAGGAGAGCGAGGGGGAAGAAGGGGATAAGCTAGGGTTTCGTGGGAGGGTGCCGGGGTCCTTGTAAGTCGGGGGGTCCGGTGGATGGTTGCCACGGCAACGACCGAGGCCGTGTCGGGCATCAGAGGCAACCACGGTCCCCCCCTCCCTGTAGCGAGGAAGAGGACAATGGGAGGGCAGCTGGGCCACGTGGGCTTTGCTCCTAGTGGGCTACACGCGGGGGAAAACAGGGGGGGGGGGTTTCCCCTTTGTCTTCTTTTTTTGTTTTTTTATAGTTTTAGTTTTCTTTCATTTTCGAATAGAAATCAGCTCTATAAAATATAGGAACAGCACCTAAATTAGTTTTACTAATTAAACCACTGCCACATTTAGTTTGAGGTGCAAATAAAATAGTTTAGAAACTTTATAATTTAAAAAGCATTTAATAATTATTTTAGCCACTGCTATATTCACAGTAGAGCATTAAAATACTTTACAAAAGTGTTGGGTCACCACCATAATTATCTATGGAATATTTCCCACACTTTTAACATTTTATTTTGTGTGTTTGAGAAATTTGAAAACTAGGCTTTTATTTGAATTTGAGATTGAACTAAGACTTTGGATCAAGCAAGGGTTAGCAACAGAAATGTGATGACTTGGCATCATTAGTAGGGGATTACTGTAGCACAATTCTCGGGGTGTTACAAGTCTCCTCCACTACAAGAAATCTCGTCCCGAGATTTAAGTGCGGAAGTAAAGAGTAACTTCGGGAGAACTGACCCTTGTAGGGTTAATTATTTGATGAACAATTCAGGGAATGAGGCAGAAGTATCTCTCGAGTTGAAACTTAATAAAACATCGAGAGCAAAGTATGAAGGTACAATAGGAAGTATCAAGCGGATGGACGAACGATTGATACATGAACCAAGTGTGAGAAAGGGGTTCAGAGCATCAGGAATAGATAATCTCTCGGAAGGTGGCTCGTGACATGATAAGAAGCCAAGCGTGAGGAATAACCTTAGAAACAGGGGGTACATGAGAGTCTGGTTTCGATCCTGTGGAACTGTGGGTTATGGGCCCACCATGTGGGTTAAAAGTAGGAATGGTGCTGGCATCTTGCACGGTTATGATAGCAAGGCATGTCAGAGGATAATATGTCAGTTATGTCGGCAACAACGTTGGTACCAAGGGCGAGGGATGAAGAGAACCATTTTCCTGCTCGTTGAACGAGGCGGACCAATAGGTAAAGTTCATGTCCATCGGTGGCTACCGTAATGTCATCAACATTAGTAACACGGTCTTACTGACAGTGTGATACAACGAGGTGTTTACAAAAGCAGTGACTTATTACTGCTTAGATCATATAAACCTCAAGAAGGTTTAAACCAAACAATGGAAAGGAAAATGTGATTATCAGACTAAACAGAACAATGGATAGGAAAATGTGTTTAAACACATAATTCAGGGGGTATATCATTCCCAAGGACAAGCAGCGCATGATATCCATGACGGGATATAATTGTAGAAAACCCTTTAGGAAAGGGGAGAGAAATTTCATGACATTACCCATACAATGGTGTTTGGATAAAGAAAACTTAGCATTGCGCTTCCAATGCTCTTATTGAGGTTTGAGTACCATAGTCATGCTTCGGGGTAGCATTAACATGGATATCAGGTAAAGGTCGGACCTTGGGAACACAAAGGATCCATCGGAAACAACTTAATAAAAAGTCATACAATTTTAGCAGGGAAAAGATGAGGGTGTGGCCGACGGGCTCAGTAGCAATCCATCGACATGTCAAAAAGGATGTAATCCCAAAATCAATATGATCAAGTTTGTGTTGGGGGAAGACAAGAATGTTGTTGATGCTGACACAAATCATCGAGAGACAAGGATGGTATTTCTAGCCATGAATTTAATTGACATCTCTGAAGAAGCCAAAGTTTGACGCTGATCAAGACAAGTTTGTCGAGAGACTCTATGAAGATGCCCTCGAGCAGAAAAGGGGGGATGAAGTGAAAGGCTATGAGAACCACGGATTCGACACAAGCTCAAAGTCAAGCTTGTTGTTCGAGGCGAAAAGATAAGATGAGGAAGATCGACGTAAGCGTAGCTCATCGTCGGAAGTTGCTCCGAGCATAAGGACCAGGTAGCACAGTTAAAAGTTGACACGATAAAAAAATTTATAGCCGATCAGTCTAGGAATAATGTGATGGGGTATAAAACTTCCCAGTATCAAGTACTAGGTGTAATGCCGGAAGGTAAATCCGAGCAGATGTTGGACGAGGGAAATGATTTGCAGAGTATAAGTATTTTAACTTATCTGGTAAATGGAATCAAGGAGGAAATATGGTCGGGACCATAACTGCAGGGGATCCAATTTACGATATCGGAAGAATATTCAAATGATTGAATATTCTTGCAAGAAGCTTTCATGATAAGTCCCACACGACGTCCGCAGGCATGAACACAAGGTTCAGGGTCGACTCCCACTTCTACAATGCATAACCTTTCATTTTACTTCTCGCTCTTGATGAAGATGTAGTATTGAAATTTTATCTGACGAAAAGCCAGTAGAGTATAACCCCCATGACTTTTGAGTTCACACAAATTAGGAAAGGCATAGGTTCAACCCATTGGGGCATCTTAGGAACATATATCATAAATTTTGAGAATAAATAACACAAGCTCGGTAGTAGAGCATGCTTGAGAAAGCGGAAGATACAATTTACCAAAAGCATTATGTATCCGAGGAAAGGCTCACAAACTTATTAAATAAGAAGGACGTTGTCGGATAAAATCCGAAAAAGGGGTCTGGTGGTCCACAAGGGATCTGATGTGAGCATCAATATTCAACCAGAGGAAGAAAGAATGCAAGGAGATCAGATTATAGAAACAACTGACTAACTCAAAGCTCAATTGCAAAGGAATTATAAATTCAATGACAAGGGATCAGAAGCAATGCTCTGATTAGGGATGGATAGGTAGAATAGCCTTAGGAGTACAATCGATGGCGATTTGATTGATCGAGATTCAGCACATGTTAAAATGACGTCTGAGCCGGAAGGATGAATTCTAGGATCTGATTGAGGATTGCGAGCATTCGCAACATATTGTATCAACGGACTCAAAATGATAATGACAAAGGTTGACAATAAGATTACTAGACTTATGGTATTAACCATAATGCAAGCAAGCAAGAAATTCAAGAACAATAGGCTGTTGAGGATTTTCACAAGAACGAATGGTATTACGAAGACTTTTGTGAAGTACATGAATCAACTAAGGGTGAGCGGATACTCGGTAGGTGCACAAAGTTATCCGTAGGGGTATTCAGGTGACAAGGAACTGCAAGGCAGTAAGCTCAAAGGATTCTCGGAACAAAGGAGAGCAGTTTAGGGCATCTTGTAATAACAAGATCAATGGGATAGAATGTAATATTGGCAAGTGTGTGTAGTTATCCATAAGGATATTTCGGTGGTAGGGAATTGCAAAGGGAACATGCACAAAGTCTCGAGAGAATATCATAGAGTATCTTCAGAATCTTCTGATGCAGCAGGCGATCATCTGAAATAAGGGGCTCTCCGGGCGGATGTGATCACGAGATCCTAATGTTCGAGTTAGTAAAACCATTTAACCCGAATAGAAGAGAGATCAGAGTCCCAGAGTATAGACGAGGAATAAAAGATCCTAATACCACCCATATGGCGACGTGGGCCCGTATGACACACAACCAATGTTAGTAAAAGTTTTTCAGTGACTAGACTCAACTTCGGCCAAGGAGTTGGGAAGGGGGCTACCTATAGGCAGTCGGCTCTGATACCAACTTGTGACGCCCTCGATTCAACTGTACACTAATCATACACGCAAATGTGTACGATCAAGATCAAGGACACACGGGGAGATATCACAACACAACTCTAGACACAAATTAAAATAATACAAGCTTTATATTACAAGCCAGGGGCCTCGAGGGCTCAAATACATAAGCTCGAATACACAAGAGTCAGCGGAAGCAACAATATCTGAGTACAGACATAAGTTAGACAAGATTGCCTTAAGAAGGCTAGCACAAAAGCAACAACGATCGAAAAGGCAAGGCCTCCTGCCTGGGAGCCTCCTAACTACTTCAAGTCGTCAGCGGTCTTCACGTCGTAGTAGGCATACTCCGGGTAGTAGTAGTCATCAGTGGCGTCATCTGGCTCCTGAGATGCGTCATCTGGTCACAACAATCGGGTATGGGGGAAAAAGAAGTAGCAAAGCAACCGTGAGTACTCATCCAAAGTACTCGCAAGACTTACATCAGATCTAAACTAAGTATGCATCTGTATCAAAGGAATGGGTTGTATCTATGGACTAAACTGCAGAATGCCAAAAGGGAAGGGGAAAAGCCTAGCCTATCGAAGACTAGCATCTTCTGGAAACCACCATCTTGCGGCAACATGAGGGAGTAGAGTATCATAAAGTAAAGTAGCAGTAATGTTATCAACCTCGGCCAGAGATCCTTTCTCGACTGCCTACGAAAGCAATCCCAGAGCCATACTATCCATTTCTCATCCACAATTCATTTCTCATCACAAGTATCCAGTTCTAGTTGTATTGATCGGGATACAACTCCAAGTGTCCGTTACCGTAGGACAGGTTATCGATAGATGTTTTCTTCCCTGCAGAGGTGCACCAACTTACCCACCATGCTCGATGAACTCCGGCTGGACACACTTTCCTGGGTTATGCCCGGCCTCGGCCAAACAATACGCCGCAACCCGACCGAGAGGCCAGCACGCCGGACTAAATCTATGCCCCCAGGGGTCATGGGCCATCTCCCCGGGAACTCCTGCACGTTGCAAGGGCGGCCGGTGAGCAGACCTAGCTACCTCCCTAAAAAGGCAGGAGCTTACCAGTCCAACCCGGCGCGCACCGCTCAGTCGCTGACGTCTATTAAGCTTCGGCTGATGTATACGACGCAGAACGCCCATACTATGCCCACATGATGGTTAGTGCTACCAGGCCAGAGGCCCCTCGGATCAAATATCCAAATCATAGTGGATTAGGAACGCGCGGTAACAAGCAGAGACTCACCAAAGATGTGACCCCGTTGCCCCGTCTCGAGGACTTGCGGCAAGGGCTAGGAATGCCCGGCCACGCCTCGTAATTATCTCGCGGGCACCCTCCAGGTCAACCCGTCTCCACATCACTCGCAATTAAGCTCGCGTGTGTACCCCTCAGGGCCGACCCGTCTTTCCAAGTAACAGGGGTAAAGTCCAAGTATTCGTGTATCCAAACATCAAGGGGAAAACGCGAGGAATCACCCCTGGTGAATTCCACTCGATGTAATCATCAAGGTGAACGTAAGAGGATCCACCCTCGAGGTTCACACTTGAGGGGTTGCACGATAGAGCCGTATCGGAAGTGGTTAAGGAGGAAATCACCCTCGATGACCACGACGGAATAGCTACACTACAGGTTAACATCAGAAGTGCTGAAGAGGTCTCACCCTCGGCACTCGATAGTAACCCAATAGTGTCAAGCAACTAAGGGGAAAGTGATGTGCGGTGTCGGGGCCTGGTCTTCGATCCCGTTGATCGGGTCTTCAGTGATGAAGCAGGGGCAACAAGGACAAGGTGGGGGTCACTAATGGATCACTAACCAACCTATACTAAGCAGTTTAGGATAAACAGGTAAGGTACAACAACAGATACAAAAGCAGGCTATGCATCAGAATAGGAGCAAACAATTACAGTAGCAAAATCTAATGCAAGCATGAGAGAAAGGGAATGGGCGATATCGAGTTGATCAAAGGGGGGGGGGCTTTCCTGGTTGCTCTGGCAAGGAGGGGTCGTCGGTGACGTAGTCGATCACAGCGGCATCATCGGTCTCGGGGTCTACTGGAGAGAAGAGGGGGAAGAAACAGTAAATACCGAGCAATCAATGCATCACAAGGCATAACATGACGACGGGCAGAGCTAGGGTTGCCCTAACGTAGTACTACACGTTGCAGACGGAGGGGATAAACATCCGAGGATGAATCCCGGCGTTAGACGAATTCCGGACAGATGAAAGAGAGGGGACGGTTCCATGTTCACCATGCTAGGGGCATGTGACAGGTGAATGGACCGCGCATTCGGATTCGTGGGATTTTTCTGAGCAACTTTATGTAGAAAACATTTTCATCCGAGCTACGGTTTATTTTATATTAATTTCTAAAGATTAAATTTTTTTGAAAAGTCCTGGAATTATTTTCAATCTTGAAAAATCTCTAGAAAAGGCTAGGTGCACCCGGTACACCACACCCAGAGTGCACCAGAGGGGCTGACAGTGGGGCCATCCAACTGCCGACTCAGCAGTTGACTGGTCAAAGGTTGACTAGTCAGCGGGTCTAGTTGGACCCGCATGTCATTGACTTAGGGCTAGTTAATTTTTTAAACAAAATTTAATTGATTATCTAGTGGCATGAGGCCCACTGTCATAGACTAATTAGAGGAGGGGGGGGGGGGGTTAAACTTATAAATAAAAAGGGGGGTTTGCCTCAAACACACACACACACACATAGAGCACACAGGCGCCGCCGGCCATGGCTGAGGCCATGGGCGCCGCCGGTCAACTGGAGCTCGGCTTGCGGGGCTCGCAGGGAGGGCGGCCCCTGCACGGCCAGGCGGGCGAGCACAGGCGCCCGGCAAGCGGGCGGCGCCGGTGCCAGGCAGAGGCGAGGCGCAGCTAGCACGCGGTGGGAGGCGGGAGCGGCGGCGTGCACGCGCCAAGGAAGCGAGCTGCAGGAGGGGTGAGCGGCGGACGGCGCGCGGGGGGGGGGGGGGGGGGGGGGGGGGGGGGGGAAGCCGAGCGCGCGAAGCGCGGCAGCGCAGCGGTACCAGAGGCGCGGGGCGGCGGGCACGCGCGGGAAGCAGCAGTACGGGGCACGGGGCGGGCGTCCAGGCGCACGGCCAAGGCGCGGCCGACCGGCACAGTTAGCGAGCGGGAGGGGGGCAACGTCGGCAGGTCGAGGCACAACGGGCAGAGTCTACATGCATGGCTGCAGCGGTCAAAGCAACAAGGGCAGCAAAGCAGCAGAAGCAGCTGCAGCGAGCAGAGACGGGCGGCGCGGATGGCGGCGAAGGTGGGAGGGTGGCTCAGGCACGAGCACGCCGAAGGGCTGGCCCGGGGCGGCCAAGGCGCGGAGGGAGAGCAGCAGGCGCAGTGGAGCACGTGCGGGGAGCGGTGCTCCAGGCGAGGCTACGGGGTGTTCGCGGGCGCGACGAGCGCAAGGCGACAGCGGCACTACGTCGATGGATCGAGGACGAATACAGGGGGATGGGGAGAGGAGCTCACATTCATGTTGCAGGGAAGGTTAGTGGGCTCGAGGAAGCAGCAGAGATGGCGAATCGACGATGGCGTCCGTCGGAGTCCGAGGTGGAAGAAGGCATCGATGATGGTGTTGCGGCACGATGAAGATCGAAGATCGGCCCGCAGCGGATGAGGACGAGGAATGCGCACCAGCGGGGCAACCTCGGGGAGCTTGGGGAGCACGGTGGCCGGGGAATCGAGGAAGGCGGCGACGACGGTTGCGTACGGGTGCCTCTCCAGATCGGGGAGGAGAGCGAGGGGGAAGAAGGGGATAAGCTAGGGTTCCGTGGGAGGGCGCCGGGGCCCTTGTAAGTCGGGGGGTCCGGTGGATGGTTGCCATGGCAACGACCGAGGCCGTGTCGGGCATCAGAGGCAACCACGGTTCCCCCCTCCCTGTAGCGAGGAAGAGGACAACGGGAGGGCAGCTGGGCCACGTGGGCTTTGCTCCTAGCTACGCGCGGGGGAAAATAGGGGGGTTTCCCCTTTGTCTTCTTTTTTTGTTTTTTTACAGTTTTAGTTTTCTTTCATTTTCGAATAGAAATCAGCTCTATAAAATATAGGAACAACACATAAATTAGTTTTACTAATTAAACCACTGCCACATTTAGTTTGAGGTGCAAATAAAATAGTTTAGAAACTTTATAATTTTAAAAGCATTTAATAATTATTTTAGCCACTGCTATATTCACAGTAGTGCATTAAAATACTTTACAAAAGTGTTGGGTCACCACCATAATTATCCATGGAATATTTCCCACACTTTTAACATTTTATTTTGCGTGTTTGAGAAATTTGAAAACTAGGCTTTTATTTGAATTTGAGATTGAGCTAAGACTTTGGATCAAGCAAGGATTAGCAACAGAAATGTGATGACTTGGCATCATTAGCAGGGGATTACTGTAGCATGATTCTCGGGGTGTTACAGATGGTCTTTTCCTACCAATCTATCCCCCTAGAAGCATGCGCATAGTACTTTGTTTCGATAGCTAATAGACTTTTGCAATAAGTATGTCAGTTCTTTATGACTAATGTTGAGTCCATGGATTAATAAGCATCTCACCCTTCCACCATTGCTAGCCTCTCTAGTATCGCGCAACTTTCGCCGGTACCTTAAACCCACCGTATACCTTCCTCAAAACAGCCATCATACGTACGTATCATGGCATTTCCATAGCCATTCCGAGATATATTGCCATGCAACTTCCATCATCATCATATACATGACTTGAGAATTCATTGTCATATTGCTTTGCATGATCGTAAGATAGCTAGCATGATGTTTTCATGGCTTGTCCGTTTTTTGATGTCATTGCTACACTAGATCATTGCACATTCCTGTACACCGTCGGAGGCATTCATATAGAGTCATATCTTTGTTCTGGTATCGAGTTGTAATATTGAGTTGTAAGTAAATAAAAGTGTGATGATCATCATTATTAGAGCATTGCCCTAGTGAGGAAAGGATGATGGAGACTATGATTCCCCCACAAGTCGGGATGAGACTCCGGACAAACAAAAAAAAGAGAAAGGCCAAAAAAATGATGAGAGAAAAAGAGGGAAGGGACAATGTTACTATCCTTTTACCACACTTGTGCTTCAAAGTAGCACCATGTTCTTCATATAGAGAGTCTTTTGAGTTATCACTTACATATACTAGTGGGAATTTTCATTATAGAACTTGGCTTGTATATTCCGATGATGGGCTTCCTCAAACGCTCGAGGTCTTCATGAGCAAGCAAGTTGGATGCACACCCACTTAGTTTCAGTTTGAGCCTTCATACACTTATAGCTCTAGTGCATCCGCTGCATGGCAATCCCTACTCACTCACATTGATATCTATTGATGGGCATCTCCATAGCCCGTTGATACGCCTAGTTGATGTGAGACTATCTTCTCCTTTTTGTCTTCTCCACAACTACCATTCTATTCCACCTATAGTGCTATGCCCATGGCTCACGCTCATGTATTGCATGAAAGTTGAAAAGGTTTGAGAACGTCAAAAGTATGAAACAATTGCTTGGCTTGTCATCAGGGTTGTGCATGATGTGAATATTTTGTGTGGTGAAGATGGAGCATAGCTAGACTATATGATTTTGTAGGGATAACTTTCTTTGGCCATGTTATTTTGAAAAGACATGGTTGCTTTATTAGTGGGCTTGAAGTATTATTGTTTTTATGTCAAATGATAGACTGTTACTTTGAATCACTCGCGTCTTAATATTCATGCCATGATTAGATTACATGATCAAGATTATGCTAGGTAGCATTCCACATCAAAAAATATCTTTTTGTATCATTTACCTACTCATGGACAAGCAGGAATTAAGCTTGGGGATGTTGATACGTCTCCGTCGTATCTATAATTTTTGATTGTTCCATGCCAATATTCTACAACTTTCATATACTTTTGGCAACTTTTTATACTATTTTTGGGACTAACATATTGATCCGGTGCCCAGTGTCAGTTCCTGTTTGTTGCATGTTTTTTGTTTCGTAGAATATCCATATCAAACGGAGTCCAAACGGGATAAAAACTGATGGAGATTTTTTTGGAATATATATGATTTTTGGGAAGAAAAATCCACGCGAGACGATGCTCGAGGGGGCCACGAGGCAGGGGGCGCACCCCTGACCCTCGTGGCCACCCCGTAAGGCGGTTGATGCCCTTCTTTCGCCGCAAGAAAGCTAATATCCGGATAGAGATCGTGTTAAAATTTCAGCCCAATCAAAGTTACGGATCTCTGGGAATATAAGAAACGGTAAAAGGGTAGAATCTGAGAACGCAGAAACAGAGAGAGAGACTGAGAGACAGATCCAATCTCGGAGGGGCTCTCGCCCCTCGCTTCCGGTGGCGCCGGAGTGCCACCGGGGGCCATCATCATCACCGCAATCTTCACCAACAACTTCACCGCCATCATCACCAACTTTCCCCCCTCTATGCAGCGGTGTAACCTCTCTCTTACCCGTTGTAATCTCTACTTAAACATGGTGCTCAATGTTATATATTATTTCCCAATGATGTATGGCTATCCTATGATGTTTGAGTAGATCTGTTTTGTCCTATGGGCTATTTGATGATCAAGATTGGTTTGAGTTGCATGTTTTGTTATTGGTGCTGTCCTATGGTGCTCTCCGTGTCGCGCAAGCGTGAGGGATCCCCGCTATAGGGTGTTGCAATACGTTCATGATTCGCTTATAGTGGGTTGCATGAGTGATTGAAACACAAACGCGAGTAAGGGGGTTGTTGCGTATGGGATAAAGAGGACTTGATGCTTTAATGCTATGGTTGGGTTTTACCTTAATGATCTTTAGTAGTTGTGGATGCTTGCTAGAGTTCCAATCATAAGTGCATATGATCCAAGTAGAGAAAGTATGTTAGCTTATGCCTCTCCCACAAATAAAATTGCAATAATGATTACCGGTCTAGTTATCGATTGCCTAGGGACAAATACCTTTCTCGTAACAAAACACTCTTTACTAAAACTAATTTGTGTCTTTATCTAAACAGCCCCTAGCTTTTATTTTACGCGCTCTTTATTACCTTGCAAACCTATCCAGCAACACCTACAAAGTACTTCTAGTTTCATACTTATTCTAGGTAAAGCGAACGTCAAGCGTGCGTAGAGTTGTATCGGTGGTCGATAGAACTTGAGGGAATATTTGTTCTGCCTTTAGCTCCTCGTTGGGTTCGACACTCTTACTTATCGAAAACTATTGCGATCCCCTATACTTGTGGGTTATCATGTATTTCGTCAGCACGGTACTGCGGGATGCAAGGGCACGGTACCCCATGCCTCAGAAGCTCTTGCTCGCACTCTTGGTGGCCTCGCGTAAGCTATGACACTACTTTCAAGGTCATCCAATCAAGGTCGTCTCGGCCTACCCGCTGGAGAGGGTACTCAGGAGCCCCAACGCTGCTGGAAGGGTTGCTGAATGGAACATCGAGCTGCAGGCATTGCAGCCGGAGTTCAGCACAACCAGGGTCATCAAGGGAGCCACACTCGTCGATTTCGTGGCAGAATGGACAGATGCCCCTGTTGGGGAACATAGTAATTTAAAAAAAAATCTACGCACACGCAAGATCATGGTGATGCATAGCAAAGAGAGGGGAGAGTGTCGTCCACGTACCCTCGTAGACCGTTAAGAGGAAGCGTTATAACAACGCGGTTGATGTAGTCATATGTCTTGATGATCGACCGATCCTCATCACCGAACGTACGGCGCCTCCGCGTTCAGCACATGTTCAACTCGGTGACGTCCCGCGAACTCACGATCCAGTAGAGCTCGAGGGAGAGTTTCGTCAGCACAACGGCATGGTGACGATGTTGATGAAGCTACCGTCGCAGGGCTTCGCCTAAGCACCGCTACGATATAGCTGAGGTGGATTATGGTGGAGGGGGGCACCGCACACGGCTAAGAGATCAATAGATCAATTGTTGTGTCTTTGGGGTGCCCCCTACCCCCGTATATAAAGCGGGGGAGGAGGAGAGGGCCGGCCAGGGAAGAGGCGCACCCAAGGGGGGCAATCGTACTCCAAGTAGGTTTGCCCCTCCCTTTCCTATTCCAAGAAGGAGAAGGGGGAAGGAGGAGGTGGAGAGAAGGAAGGAGAGGGGGGCCGCCGCCCCTTCCCCTTGTCCAATTCGAATTGGGGCAAGGGGGGCCGCGTGCCACCTCCTGGCTGCCCTCTCTCTTCTCCACTAAGGCCCATAAGGCCCAATAGCTTCCCGGGGGGTTCCTGTAACCCCCGGTACTCCGGTATATGTCTGAAACCTCCCGGAACCCTTCCGGTGTCCGAACATAGTCATCCAATATATCGATCTTTATGTCTCGACCATTTCGAGACTCCTCGTCATGTTCGTGTGAAGGAAATATTCCCTAGAGGCAATAATGAAGTTATTCTTTATTTCCTTATATCATGATAAATGTTTATTATTCATGCTAGAATGGTATTAACCAGAAACTTAGTACATGTGTGAATACATAGACAAATAGAGCGTCACTAGTATGCCTCTACTTGACTAGCTCGTTAATCAAAGATGGTTAAGTTTCCTAGCCATGGACAAGAGTTGTCATTTGATGAACGGGATCACATCATTAGAGAATGATGTGATTGACTTGACCCATCCATTAGCTTAGCACGATGATCGTTTAGTTTGTTGCTATTGCTTTCTTCATAACTTATACATGTTCCTATGACCATGAGATTATGCAACTCACGATTACCAGAGGAACACTTTGTGTGCTACCAAACATCACAACGTAACTGAGTGATTATAAAGGTGCTCTACAGGTGTCTCCGATGGTACTTGTTGAGTTGGCATAGATCGAGATTAGGATTTGTCACTCCAATTGTTGGAGAGGTATCTCTGGGCCCTCCCGGTAATGCACAACACTATAAGCCTTGCAAGCAATGCAACTAATGAGTTAGTTGCGACATGATGTATTATAGAATGAGTAAAGATACTTTCCGGTAATGAGATTGAGCTAGGTATTGAGATACCGACGATCGAATCTCGGGCAAGTAACATACCAATGACAAAGGGAACAACATATGTTGTTATGCGGTTTGACCGATAAAGATCTTCATAGAATATGTAGGAGCTAATATGATCATCCAGGTTCCGCTATTGGTTATTGACCGGAGACGTGTCTCGGTCATGTCTACATAGTTCTCGAACCCGTAGGGTCCGCACGCTTAAAGTTCGGTGACGATCGATATTATGAGTTTTGTGTTTTGTTGTACCAAAGGTATTTCGGAGTCCCGGATATGATCACAGACATGACGAGGAGTCTCGAAATGGTCGAGACGTAAGGATCAATATATTGGACGACTATATTCAGACACCGGAAGTGTTCTGAGTGGTTTCAGAGAAAACCGGAGTGCCGGAGGGTTACCGGAATCCCCGGGAGAAATAGTGGGCCTTATGGGCCTTAGTGGAGAGAGAGAGGGCTGTCCTAGGGCAGGCCACATGCCCCTCCCCCTCTGGTCCGAAGTGGACTAGGAGAAGGGGGGCAGCGCCCCCCTTTCCTTGTCCCTCTCCCCCTTCCTCCCCCCCCCTAGTAGGAGTAGGAAAGAGGGGAGTCCTACTCCTACTAGGAGGAGGACTCCTCCTGGCGCGCCTACAGGGGCCGGCCAGCCTCCCCCTTGCTCCTTTATATACAAGGGCAGGGGGCACCTCTAGACACACAAGTTGATCTGTTGATCTCTACCAGCCATGTGCGGTGCCCCCCTCCACCATAATCCACCTCGATCATATCGTAGCAGTGCTTAGGCGAAGCCCTACGTCGGTAGCATCATCATCACCATCATCACGCCGTCGTGCTGACGGAACTCTCCCGTGAAGCTCTGCTGGATCAGAGTTCATGGGACGTCATCGAGCTGAACGTGTGCTGAACTCGGAGGTGCCGTGCGTTCAGTACTTGGATCAGTCGGATCGTGAAGATGTACGACTACATCAACCACGCTGTGCTAACGCTTACGCTTCCGGTCTACGAGGGTACGTGGACACACTCTCCCCTCTCGTTGCTATGCATCACCATGATCCTGTGTGTGCGTAGGAATTTTTTTGAAATTACGACGTTCCCCAACAGTGGCATCAGAGCCAGGTTTATGCGTAGATGTTATATGCACGAGTAGAACACAAGTGAGTTGTGGGCAGTACAAGTCATATTGCTTACCAGCATTTCATACTTTGGTTCGGCGGTATTGTTGGATGAAGCGGCCCGGACCGACATTATGCGTACGCTTATGCGAGATTGGGTCAACCGACGTGCTTTGCACATAGGTGGCTGGCAGGTGTCAGTTTCTCCAACTTTAGTTGAACCGAGTGTGACTACGCCCGGTCCTTGTTGAAGGTTAAAACAACACTAACTTGCCGAAATATCGTTGTGGTTTTGATGCGTAGGTAAGCACAGTTCTTGCTCAGCCCGTAGCAGCCACGTAAAACTTGCAACAACAAAGTAGAGGACGTCTAACTTGTTTTTGCAGGGCATGTTGTGATGTGATATGGTCAAGACGTGATGAGATATAAGTTGTTGTATGAGATGATCATGTTTTGTTGAAGTTATCGGCAACTGGTAGAAGCCTTATGGTTGTCACTTTATTGCATAAGATGCAAGCGCCAAACAATTGCTTTACTTTATCGCTATACGATAGCAATAGTTGCAAGAGCAATAGTTGGCGAGACGACCATGTGACGACACGTTGATAAAAGATCAAGATGATGGAGATCATGGTGTCATGCCGGTAACAATGGAGATCATGACAGTACTTTGGAGAGATCAAAGGCACAAGATGATGATGGCCATATCATGTCACATATTTTTGATTGCATGTGATGTTTATCTTTTATACATCTTATTTTGCTTAGTTCGGCGGTAGCTTTATAAGATGATCCCTTACTATAAATTTCAAGGTACAAGTGTTCTCCCTGAGTATGCACCGTTGCCAAAGTTCATCATGCCGAGACACCACGTGATGATCGGGTGTGATAAGCTCTATGTTCACATAAAACAGGTGCAAGCCAGTTTTGCACACACAGAAATACTCGGGTTAAACTTGACGAGCCTAGCATATGCAGATATGGCCTCGGAACACCGGAGACCGAAAGGTCGAGTGTAAATTGTATAGTAGATATGATCAACATAATGATGTTCACCATTGAAAACTACTCCATCTCATGTGATGATCAGACATGGTTTAGTTGATTTGGATCACGTGATCATTTAGATGACTGGAGGGATGTCTATCTAAGTGGGAGTTCTTAAGTAATATGATTAATTTAACTTTAGTTTATCATGAACTTAGTCCTGATAGTATTTGCATATCTATGTTGTAGATCAATAGCTTGCGATGTAGCTCCCCGTTTATTTTTGATATGTTCCTAGAGAAAAATAAGTTGAAAGATGTTAGTAGCAATTATGCGGACTAGCTCCGTGATCTGAGGGTTATCCTCATTGCTGCATAGAAGTATTATGTCCTTGATGCACCGCTAGGTGACGGACCTATTGCAGGAGCAGATACAGGCGTTATGAACGTTTGACAAAGCTCGGTATGATGACTACTTGATAGTTTAGTGCACCATGCTTTACGGCTTAGAACCGGGACGTAAAAAATGTTTTGAATGCCATGGAGCATATAAGATGTTCCAAGAGTTGAAATTGGTATTTCATACTCATGCCCGTGTCAAGAGGTATGAGACCTCTGACAGTACTTTGCCTACAAGATGGAGGAGAATAGCTTAGCTAGTGAGCATGTGCTCAAAATGTCTGAGTACTACAATCACTTGAGTCAAGTGGGAGTTAATCTTCCAGATAAGATTGTGATTGAAAGAGTTCTCTAGTCACTATCACCAAGTTATTAGAACTTCATGATGAACTATAATATGAAAGGGATAGCGGAAACGATTCCCAAGCTCTTCGTGATGCTGAAATCGACGAAGGTAGAAATCAAGAAAAGCATCAAATGTTGATGGTTGACAAGACCATTAGTTTCAAGAAAAAGGCAAAGGGAAGAAAGGTAACTTCAAGAAGAACGGCAAGCAAGTTGCTGCTCAAGTGAAGAAGCCCAAGTCTAGACCTTAGCATGAGACTAAGTGCTTCTACTGCAAAGGGACTGGTCACTGGAAGCAGAACTGCCCCAAGTATTTGGAGGATAAGAAGGATGGCAAAGTGAACAAAGGTATATTTGATATACATGTTATTAGTGTGTACTTTACTAGTGTTTATAGCAACCCCTCAATATTTGGTACTAGTTCAGTTGCTAAGATTAGTAACTCGAAACGGGAGTTGCAGAATGAACAGAGACTAGTTAAGGGTGAAGTGACGATGTGTGTTGGAAGTGGTTCCAAGATTGATATGATCATCATCACACACTCCCTATACTTTGGGGATTGGTGTTGAACCTAAATAAATGTTATTTGGTGTTTGCGTTAAGCATGAATACGATTTGATCATGTTTATTGCAATATGGTTATTCATTTAAGTTAGAGAATAATTGTTATTTTGTTTACATGAATACAACCTTCTATGGTCATACACCCAATAAAAATGGTTTGTTGGATCTCGATCGTAGTGATACACATATTCATAATATTGAAGCCAAAAGATGCAAAGTTAATAATGATAATGCAACTTATTTGGGGCACTGCCATTTAGGTCATATTGGTGTAAAGCGCATGAAGAAACTCCATGCTGATGGTATTTTGGAATCACTTGATTATGAATCGCTTGATGCTTGCGAACCATGCCTTATGGGTAAGATGACTAAAACTCCGTTCTCCAGAACAATGGAGCGAGCAACTGAATTATTGGAAATAATACATACTGATGTATGCAATCCGATGAGTGTTGAGGCTCGCGGCAGGTATCGTTATTTTCTGACCTTCACAGATGATTTGAGCAGATATGGGTATATCTACTTGATGAAACATAAGTCTGAAACATTTGAAAAGTTCATATAATTTCAGAGTGAAGTGGAAAATCATCTTAACAAGAAAATAAAGTTTCCACGATCTGACTGTGGAGGAGAATATTTGAATTACGAGTTTGGTCTTCATTTGAATAAATGCGGAATAGTTTCGCAACTCACGCCACCTGGAACACCACAGCGTAAGGTGTGTCCGAACATCGTAACCGTACTTTATTAGATATGGTGCAATCTATGATGTCTCTTATCGATTTTCCACTATCGTTTTTGGGTTATGCATTAGAGACAACTACATTCACATTAAATTGGGCACCATCTAAATCCGTTGAGATGACACCATATGAGCCGTGGTTTGGCAAGAAACCAAAGTTGTCGTTTCTTAAAGTTTGGGGTTGCGATGCTTATGTGAAAATGTTTCATCCTGATAAGCTCAAACCCAAATCGGAGAAATGTGTCTTCATAGAATACCTAAAGGAAACTGTTGGGTACACCTTCTATCACAGATCCGAAGGCAAGATCTTTGTTGCTAAGAATGGATCCTTTCTAGAGAAGGAGTTGCTCTCGAAAGAAGTGAGTCGGAGGAAAGTAGAACTTGATGAGGTAACTGTACCTGCTCCCTTATTGGAAAGTAGTTAATCATAGAAATCTGTTCCTGTGACTCCTACACCAATTAGTGAGGAAGCTAATGATGATGGTCATGTAACTTCAGATCAAGTTACTACCAAACCTCGTAGGTCAACCAGAGTGAGATCCGCACCAGAATGGTACGGTAATCCTGTTCTAGAGGTCATGTTACTTGACCATGATGAACCTATGAACTATGAGGAAGCGATGATGAGCCCAGATTCAGCGAATTGGCTTGAGGCCATGAAATCTGAGATGGGGTCCATGTATGAGAAACAAAGTGTGGACTTTGGTTGACTTACCCGATGATCGGCAAGCCATAGAAAATAAATGGATCTTCAAGAGGAAGACGGACGCTGATAGTAGTGTTACTATCTACAAAGCTAGACTTGTCGAAAAAGGTTTTTGAAAAAAGTTCAAGGTCTTGACTACGATGAGATTTTCTCACTCGTAGCGATGCTTAAGTCTGTCTGAATCATGTTAGCAAATTGTCACATTTTATGAAATCTGGCAAATGGATGTCAAAACTACATTCCTTAATGGATTTCTTAAAGAAGAGTTGTATATGATGCAACCAGAAGGTTTTGTCGATCCTAGAGGTGCTAACAAAATGTGCAAGCTCCAGCGATCCATCTATGGACTGGTGCAAGCATCTCAGAGTTGGAATAGACGCTTTGATGAATTGATCAAAGCATATAGTTTTATACAGACTTGCGGTGAAGCCTGTATTTACAAGAAAGTGAGTGGGAGCACTACAACATTTCTGATAAGTATATGTGAATGACATATTGTTGATCAGAAAGTGAGTGTGAAGTTGAGTAAAGACTCAAAACCCGACCACGGCAGAAAATAGAAAGAGAATGAAAAGTCATTCCCTATGCCTCAGTCATAGGTTCTATAAAGTATGCTATGATGTTTACCAGTCCTATTGTATACCTTAGCATTTTCTAGCAAGGGAGTACAATAGTGATCTAGGAGTAGATCACTGGACAATAGTCAAAATTATCCTTAGAGGACTAAGGAAATATTTCTCGGTTATGGAGGTGATAAAAGAGTTCATCGTAAAGAGTTACACCGATGCAAGCTTTTTACATCGATCTAGATGACTCTAAGTCTCGATCTGGATACATATTGAAAGTGGGAGCAATTAGCTAGAGTACCTCTATTCAGAGCATTGTAGACATAGAAATTTGCGAAATACATACGGATCTGAATGTTGCAGACCCATAGACTAAACTTCTCTCACAAGCAAAACATGATCACTCTTTGGGTATTAATCACATAGCGATGTGAACTAGATTAATGACTCTAGTAAACCCTTTGGGTATTAGTCACATGGAGATGTGAACTAATCACATAAAGATGTGAACTAGATTATTGACTCTAGTGCAAGTGGGAGACTGAAGGAAATATGCCCTAGAGGCAATAATAAAATTATTATTTATTTCCTTATATCATGATAAATGTTTATTATTCATGCTAGAATTGTATTAACCGGAAACTTAGTACATGTGTGAATACATAGACAAACAGAGTGTCACTAGTATGCCTCTACTTGAGTAGCTCGCTAATCAAAGATGGTTAAGTTTCCTAGCCATGGACAAGAGTTGTAATTTGACGAACGGGATCACATCATTAGAGAATGATGTGATTGATTTGACCCATCCATTAGCTTAGCACGATGATCATTTAGTTTGTTGCTATTGCTTTCTTCATAACTTATACATGTTCCTATGACTATGAGATTATGCAACTCCCGATTACCAGAGGAACACTCTGTGTGCTACCAAACGTCACAACGTAACTGGGTGATTATAAAGGTGCTCTATAGGTGTCTCCGATGGTACTTGTTGAGTTGGCATAGATCGAGATTAGGATTTGTCACTCCGATTGTCGGAGAGGTATCTCTGGGCCCTCTCGGTAATGCACATCACTATAAGCCTTGCAAGCAATGCAACTAATTAATGAGTTAGTTGCGGGATGATGTATTACGGAACAAGTGAAGAGACTTGCCGGTAATGAGATTGAACTAGGTATTGAGATACCGACGATCGAATCTCGGGCAAGTAACATACCGATGACAAAGGGAACAATGTATGTTGTTATGCGGTTTGACCGATAAAGATCTTCATAGAATATGTAGGAGCCAATATGAGCATCCAAGTTCCGCTATTGGCTATTGACCGGAGACGTGTCTCGGTCATGCCTACATAGTTCTCGAACCCGTAGGGTACGCATACTTAAAGTTCGGTGGCGATCGATATTATGAGTTTTTGTGTTTTGATGTACCGAAGGTAGTTTGGAGTCCCGGATATGATCACGGACATGACGAGGAGTCTCTAAATGGTCGAGACGTAAAGATTGATATATTGGACAACTATATCCGGACACCGGAAGTGTTCCGGGTGGTTTCGGAGAAAACCGGAGTGCCGGAGGGTTACCGGAACCCCCCCGGAGAAATAGTGGGCCTTATGGGCCTTAGTGGAGAGAGAGAGGGCTGGCCTAGGGCAGGCCACGTGCCCCTCCCCCTCTGGTCCGAATTGGACTAGGAGAAGGGGGGCTGCGCCCCCCTTTCCTTCTCCCTCTCCCCTTCCTTCCCCCTCCTAGTAGGAGTAGGAAAGAGGGGAGTCCTACTCCTACTAGGAGGAGGACTCCTCCTCCTGGCGCGCCTACAGGGGCCGGCCGGCCTCCCCCTTTCTCCTTTATATACGGGAGAAGGGGGAACCTCTAGACACACAAGTAGATCTGTTGATCTCTATCAGCCATGTGCGGTGCCCCCTCCACCATAATCCACCTCGATCATATCGTAGCGGTGCTTAGGCGAAGCCCTGCGTCGGTAGCATCATCATCACCGTCATCATGCCGTCGTGCTGAAGGAACTCTCCCGTGAAGCTCTGCTGGATCGGAGTTCGTGGGACATCATCGAGCTGAACGTGTGCTGAACTCGGAGGTGCCCTATGTTCGGTACTTGGATCGGTCGGATCGTGAAGACGTATGACTACATCAACCGCGTTGTGCTAACGCTTCCGCTTTCGGTCTACGAGGGTACGTGGACACAGTCTCCCCTCTCGTTGCTATGCATCACCATGATCCTGTGTGTGCGTAGGAATTTTTTTGAAATTACTACGTTCCCCAACACCGTGATCATATCCGGGACTCCGAACTACCTTCGGTACATCAAAACATAAAAACTCATAATACCGATCGTCACAGAACTTTAAGCGTGCGGACCCTATGGGTTCAAGAACTATGTAGACATGACCGAGACATGTCTCTGGTCAATAAGCAATAGCGGAACCTGGATGCTCATATTGGTTCCTACATATTCTACGAAGATCTTTATCGTCAAACTGCATAACAACATACGTTGTTCCCTTTGTCATCACCTTTATAATCACCCAGTTACGTTGTGACATTTGGTAGCACACAAAGTGTTCCTCCGGTATTCGGGAGTTGCACAATCTCATAGTCATAGGAACATGTATAAGTCATGAAGAAAGCAACAACAGTAAACTTAAATGATCAAGTGCTAAGCTAACGAAATGGGTCAAGTCAATCACATCATTCTCCTAATGATGTGATCTCTTTGATTAACTAACAACTCATGTCTATGGCTAGGAAACTCAACCATCTTTGATCAATGAGGTAGTCAAGTAGAGGCATACTAGTGACACTATGTTTGTCTATGCATTCACACATGTATTATCTTTCCGGTTAATACAATTCTAGCATGAATAATAAACATTTATCATGATATGAGGAAATAAATAATAACTTTATTATTGCCTCTAGGGCATATTTCCTTCAGTCTCCCACTTGCACTAGAGTCAATAATCTAGATTACACAGTAATGATTCTAACACCCATGGAGTCTTGGTGTTGATCATGTTTTGCTCGTGGAAGAGGCTTAGTCAATGGGTCTGCAACATTTAGATCCGTATGTATCTTGCAAATCTCTATGTATCCCACCTGGACTTGATCCCGGATGGAATTGAAGCGTCTCTTGATGTGCTTGGTTCTGTTGTGAAATCTGGATTCCTTTGCCATGGCAATAGCACCAGTATTGTCACAAAAGATTTTCATTGGACTCGATGCACTAGGTATAACACCTAGATCGGATATGAACTCCTTCATCCAAACTCCTTCATTTGCTACTTCAGAAGCAACTATGTACTCCGCTTCACACGTAGATCCCGCCACGACGCTTTGTTTAGAACTGCTCCAACTGACAGCTCCACCATTCAATATAAACACGTATCTGGTTTGCGATTTAGAATCGTCCAGATCAGTGTCAAAGCTTGCATCGACGTAACCATTTACGACAAGCTCTTTGTCACCTCCAGAAACGAGAAACATATCCTTAGTCCTTTTCAGGTATTTCAGGATGTTCTTGACCATTGTCCAGTGATCCACTCCTGGATTACTTTGGTACCTCCCTGCTAAACTAATAGCAAGACACACATCAGGTCTGGTACACATCATTGCATACATGATAGAGCCTATGGCTGAAGCATAGGGAAGACTTTTCATTTTCTCTCTATCTTTTGCAGTGGTCGGGCATTGAGTCTTACTCAACTTCACACCTTGTAACACAGGCAAGAACCCTTTCTTAGCTTGATCCATTTCGAACTTCTTCAAAACTTTATCAAGGTATGTGCTTTGTGAAAGTCCAATTAAGCGTCTTGATCTATCTCTATAGATCTTGATGCCCAATATATAAGCAGCTTCATTGAGGTCTTTCATTGAAAAACTCTTATTCAAGTATCCTTTTATGCTATCTAGAAATTATATATCATTTCCAATCAACAATATGCCATCCACATATAATATTAGAAATGCTACACAGCTCCCACTCACTTTCTTGTAAATACAGGCTTCTCCAAAAGTCTGTATAAAACCATATGCTTTGATCACACTATCAAAATGTTTATTCCAACTCCGAGAGGCTTGAACCAATCCATAAATGGATCGCTGGAGCTTGCATACTTTGTTAGTACCCTTTGGATCGATGAAACCTTCAGGTTGCATCATATACAACTCTTCTTCCAGAAATCCATTCAGGAATGCAGTCTTTACATCCATTTGCCAAATTTCATAATCATAAAATGCATCAATTGCTAACATGATTCGGATGGACTTAAGCATCGCTACGGGTGAGAAGGTCTCATCGTAGTCAACTCCTTGAACTTGTCGAAAACCTTTTACAACAAGTCGAGCTTTGTAGACAATAACATTACCGTCAGCGTCAGTCTTATTCTTGAAGATCCATTTATTTTCGATGGCTTGCCGATCATCAGGCAAGTCAACCAAAGTCCACACTTTATTCTCATACATCGATCCCATCTCAGATTTCATGGCTTCAAGCCATTTTGCGGAATCTGGGCTCATCATCGCTTCCTCATAGTTCGTAGGCTCGTCATGGTCAAGTAACATGACCTCCAGAATAGGATTATCGTACCACTCTGGTGTGGATCTTACTGTGGTTGACCTACAAGGTTCAGTAGTAACTTGATCTGAAGTTTCATGATCATCATCATTAGCTCCCTCACTAATTGGTGTAGGTGTCATAGGAACCGGTTTCTGTGATGAACTACTCTCCAATAAGGGAGCAGGTACAGTTACCTCATCAAGTTCTACTTTCCTCCCACCCACTTCTTTCGAGAGAAACTCCTTCTCTAGAAAGGATCCATTCTTAGCAACAAATGTCTTGCCTTCGGATCTGTGATAGAAGGTGTACCCAACAGTCTCCTTTGGGTATCCTATGAAGACACATTTCTCAGATTTGGGTTCGAGCTTATCAGGTTGAAGCTTTTTCACATAGGCATCGCAGCCCCAAACTTTAAGAAACAACAACTTTGGTTTCTTGCCAAACCATAGTTCATAAGGTGTCGTCTCAATGGATTTCGATAGTGCCCAATTTAACGTGAATGCAACTGTCTCTAAAGCATAACCCCAAAATGATAGCGGCAAATCAGTAAGAGACATCATAGATCGCACCATATCTAGTAAAGTACGATTACGACGTTCGGACACACCATTACGCTATGGTGTTTCGGGTGGCGTGAGTTGCGAAACTGTTCCACATTGTTTCAAATGTAGACCAAACTCATAACTCAAATATTCTCCTCCACGATCAGATCGTAGAAACTTTATTTTCTTGTTACGATGATTTTCCACTTTGCTCTGAAATTCTTTGAACTTTTCAAATGTTTCAGACTTATGTTTCATTAAGTAGATATACCCATATATGCTCAAATCATTTGTGTAGGTGAGAAAATAACGATACCCGTTGCGAGCCTCAATATTCATCGGACCACATACATCAGTATGTATGATTTCCAACAAGTCTGTTGTTCGCTCCATTGTTCCGAAGAACGGCATTTTAGTCATCTTTCCCATGAGGCATGGTTCGCAAGTACCAAGTGATTCATAATCAAGTGATTCTAGAAGTCCATCAGTATGGAGTTTCTTCATAAGCTTTACACCAATATGACCCAAACGGCAGTGCCACAAATAAGTTGCACTATCATTATCAACTCTGCATCTTTTGGCTTCAACATTATGAATATGTGTATCACTACTATCGAGATTCAACACAAATAGACCACTCTTTAAGGGTGCATGACCATAAAAGATATTACTCATATAAATAGAATAACCATTATTCTCATATTTAAATGAGTAACAATCTCGCATCAAACAAGATCCAGATATAATGTTCATGCTTAATGCTGGCACCAAATAACAATTATTTAGGTCTAAAACTAATCCCGAAGGTAGATGTAGAGGTGGCGTGCCGACGGCGATCACATCGACTTTGGAACCATTTCCCACGCGCATCGCCACGTTGTCCTTAGCCAGTCTTTGCTTAATCCGTAGTCCCTGTTTCGAGTTGCAAATATTAGCAACAGAACCAGTATCAAATACCAGGTGCTACTGCGAGCTCTAGTAAGGTACACATCAATAACATGTATATCACATATACCTATGTTCACCTTGCCATCCTTCTTATCCACCAAATACTTGGGGCAGTTCTGCTTCCAGTGACCAGTCCCTTTGTAGTAGAAGCACTCAGTCTCAGGCTTAGGTCCATACTTGGGTTTCTTCTCTTGAGCAGCAACTTGTTTGCCGTTCTTCTTGAAGTTCCCTTTCTTCTTCCCTTTACCCTCTTTCTTGAAACTGGTGGTCTTGTTGACCATCAATACTTGATGCTCCTTCTTGATTTCTACCTCCGCAGCCTTTAGCATTGCGAAGAGCTCAGGAATCGTCTTATCCATGCCTTGCATATTATAGTTCATCACAAAGCTCTTATAGCTTGGTGTTAGTGATTGAAGAACTCTGTCAATGACACTATCAACTGGAAGATTAACTCCCAGCTGAGTCAAGTGGTTATGATATCCAGACATTCTGAGTATATGTTCACTGACAGAACTATTCTCCTCCATCTTGCAGCTATAGAACTTATTGGAGACTTCATATCTCTCAATCCGTGCATATGCTTGAAATATTAACTTCAACTCCTGGAACATCTCATATGCTCCATGACGTTCAAAACATCGTTGAAGTCCCGGTTCTAAGCCGTAAAGCATGGAACACTGAACTATTGAGTAGTCATCAGCTTTGCTCTGCCAGACGTTCATAACATCTGGCGTTGCTCCTGCAGCGGGTTTGGCACCTAGTGGTCCTTCCAGGACGTAATTCTTCTGTGCAGCAATGAGGATAATCCTCAAGTTACGGATCCAGTCCGTGTAATTGCTACCATCATCTTTCAACTTTGCTTTTTCAAGGAACGCATTAAAATTCAACGGAACAACAGCACGTGCCATCTATCTACAATAACATAGACAAGCAAAATACTATCAGGTACTAAGTTCATGATAAATCGAAGTTCAATTAATCATATTACTTAAGAACTCCAACTTAGATAGACATCCCTCTAATCATCTAAGTGATCACGTGATCCATATCAACTAAACCATAACCGATCATCACGTGAAATGGAGTAGTTTTCAATGGTGAACATCACTATGTTGATCATATCTACTATATGATTCACGCTCGACCTTTCGGTCTCAGTGTTCCGACGCCATATCTGCATATGCTAGGCTCGTCAAGTTTAACCTGAGTATTCTGCGTGTGCAAAACTGTCTTACACCCATTGCAGATGAACATTGACCTTATCACACCCAATCATCACATGGTGTCTCGTCACGATGAACTTTGGCAACGGTGCATACTCAAGGAGAACACTTTTTACCTTGAAATTTAGTGAGAGATCATCTTATAATGCTACCGTCAAACAAAGAAAAATAAGATGCATAAAGGATAAACATCGCATGCAATCGATATAAGTGATATGATATGGCCATCATCATCTTGTGCCTTTGATCTCCATCTCCAAAGCACCGTCATGATCACCATCGTCACCGGCGTGACACCTTGATCTCCATCGTAGCATCGTTGTCGTCTTGCCAACTATTGCTTCTGCGACTATCGCTACCGCTTAGTGATAAAGTAAAGCAATTACATGGCGATTGCATTGCATACAATAAAGCGACAACCATATGGCTCTTGCCAGTTGCCGATAACTCCATTACAAAACATGATCATCTCATACAATAAACATAGCATCATGTCTTGACCATATCACATCCCAACATGCCCTGCAAAAACAAGTTAGACGTCCTCTACTTTGTTGTTGCAAGTTTTACGTGGCTGCTATGGGCTGAGAAAGAACCGTTCTTACCTACGCATCAAAACCACAACGATGGTTTGTCAAGTTAGTGTTGTTTTAACCTTCTCAAGGACCGAGCGTAGGCACACTCGGTTCAACTAAAGTTGGAGAAACTGACACCCGCCAGCCACCTGTGTGCAAAGCACGTCGATAGAACCAATCTTGAGTAAGCGTACGCGTAATGTCGGTCCGGGCCGCTTCATCCAACAATACCGCCGAACCAAAGTATGACATGCTGGTAAGCAGTATGACTTGTATCGCCCACAACTCACTTGTGTTCTACTCGTGCATATAACAACTACACATAAACCTGGCTCGGATGCCACTGTTGGGGAACGTAGTAATTTCAAAAAAAAAATCCTACGCACACGCAAGATCATGGTGATGCATAGCAACGAGAGGGGAGAGTGTCGTCCATGTACCCTCGTACACCGTTAAGCAGAAGCGTTATAACAACGCGGTTGATTTAGTCGTACGTCTTCACGATCGACCGATCCTCAGCACTGAATGTACGGCACCTCCGTGTTCAGCACACGTTCAGGTCGGTGATGTCCCACGAACTCACGATCCAGTAGAGCTCGAGGGAGAGTTTCGTCAGCACGACGGCGTGGTGACGATGTTGATGAAACTACCGTCGCAGGGCTTCACCTAAGCACCGCTATGATATAACCGAGGTGGATTATGGTGGAGGGGGGCACCGCACACGGCTAAGAGATCAACAGATCAATTGTTGTGTCTTTGGGGTGCCCCCTACCCCCGTATATAAAGCGGGGGAGGAGGAGAGGGCCGGCCAGGGAAGAGGCGCACCCAAGGGGGGCAATCGTACTCCAAGTAGGTTTGCCCCTCCCTTTCCTATTCCAAGAAGGAGAAGGGGGAAGGAGGAGGTGGAGAGAAGGAAGGAGAGGGGGGCCGCCGCCCCTTCCCCTTGTCCAATTCGAATTGGGGCAAGGGGGGCCGCGTGCCACCTCCTGGCTGCCCTCTCTCTTCTCCACTAAGGCCCATAAGGCCCAATAGCTTCCCGGGGGGTTCCTGTAACCCCCGGTACTCCGGTATATGTCTGAAACCTCCCGGAACCCTTCCGGTGTCCGAACATAGTCATCCAATATATCGATCTTTATGTCTCGACCATTTAGAGACTCCTCGTCATGTCAGTGATCATATCCGGGACTCCAAACTACCTTCGGTACATCGAAACATAAAAACTCATAATATTGATCATCACAGAACTTTAAGCATGCAGACCCTACGGGTTCGAGAACTATGTAGACATGACCGAGACATGTCTATGGTCAATAACCAATAGCCGAACCTGGATGCTCATATTGGTTCCTACATATTCTACGAAGATCTTTATCGGTTAAACCGCATAACAACATTCGTTGTTCCCTTTGTAATCGGTATGTTACTTGCGCGAGATTCGGTCGTCGGTATCTCAATACCTAGTTCAATCTCGTTACCGGCAAGTCTCTTTACTTGTTCCGTAATGCAACATCCCGCAACTAACTCATTAGTCACATTTCTTGCAAGGCTATAGTGATGTGCATTACCGAGAGGGCCCAGAGATACCTCTCCGACAATCGGAGTGACAAATCCTATTCTTGATCTATGCCAACTCCACGAACACCATCAGAGACACCTGTAGAGCACCTTTATAATCACCCAGTTACGTTGTGACGTTTGGTAGCACACAAAGTGTTCCTCCGGTATTCGGGAGTTGCACAATCTCATAGTCATAGGAACATGTATAAGTCATGAAGAAAGCAATAGTAGTAAACTTAAACGATCAAGTGCTAAGCTAACGAAATGGGTCAAGTCAATCACATCATTCTCCTAATGATGTGATCCCGTTGATCAAATAACAACTCATGTCTATGGCTAGGAAACTCAATCATCTTTGATCAACGAGCTAGTCAAGTAGAGGCATACTAGTGACACTGTGTTTGTTTATGTATTCACACATGTATTATGTTTCCAGTTAATACAATTCTAGCATGAATACTAAACATTTATCATGATATGAGGAAATAAATAATAACTTTATTATTGCCTCTAGGGCATATTTCCTTCAGCCCCGGGGCTTGAAGCAGGCGAGGACCGATCCCTCTCGCCGTGAAGTGAAGCGCCAACGGCTAGGTTATGTATTTCGATGGCGCGTTTGCACGCCAGGGTGTGGTGGCTGGAGCGGTGCTCATCTCGCCCACCTAGGACAAGCTCTATTACGTCATGTAGCTCTACTTCCAGCACGGCGAGAAGGTCTCCAACAACACCGCAGAGTACGAAGGCCTCATAGCTGGCCTTAAGACTGTGGTGGCCCTAGGGGTGAAGCGCCTCACCATCAGGGGTGACTTGCAGCTCCTCGTCAACTTCTCCAATAAGGTATACGAGCCAAGGGACGAGCACATGGAGGCATACCTCGCGGAGGTACGCAAAATGGAGAAGCGGTTCCTGGGTCTAGAATTGCAGCACGTGCCCCGTGGCACCAACAAGGAGGCCGACGACATCGCCAAAAGAGCATCCAAGCGACTACCCCAAGATCCTGGCGTCTTCGAGGAGCGGCTCTTCAAGCTGTCGGCACCACCTCCACTTTCGAGGCCAGCGCTGCCTCGTGAGGAGCTCCCCCAACCACCTGCCTCGGGAGCGTTGGCCTCCGGCCCGACCACGGGAGCGTGCCTACTCTTGGCGCTCAAGCCTCGGGAGGGGTGCTGGACCAAGGAGTTCAAGGAATACCTGACGCAAGGGACACTACCGGAGAAAGAGGAGGATGCAGAGTGATAACCCACAAGTATAGGGGATCGCAACCGTTTTTGAGGGTAGAGTATTCAACCCAAATTTATTGATTCAACACAAGGGGAGCCAAAGAATATTCTCAAGTATTAGTAGTTGAGTTGTCAATTCAACCACACCTGGAAACTTAATATCTGCAGCAAGGTATTTAGTAGCAAAGTAATATGATAGTAGTGGTAACGGTGGCCAAAGGCAACGGTAGCTAAAGTAATATTTTTGGGTTTTGTAGTGATTGTAATATTAGCAACGGAAAAGTAATTAAGCGAAGAACAATATATGGAAATCTCGTAGGCATTGGATCGGTGATGGAGAATTATGCCGGATGCGATCGATCATGTAATAGTCATAACCTAGGGTGACACAGAACTAGCTCGAGTTCATCAATGTAATGTAGGCATGTATTCCGAATAAAGTCATACATGCTTATCGAAAAGAACTTGCATGGCATCTTTTGTCCTACCCTCCCGTGGCAGCGGGGTCCTATTGGAAACTAAGGGATATTAAGGCCTCCTTTTAATAGAGTACCAGACCAAAGCATTAACACATAGTGAATACATGAACTCCTCAAACTACGGTCATCACCGGTAAGTATCCCGATTATTGTCACTTCGCGGTTAACGGATCATAACACATAATAGGTGACTATAGACTTGCAAGATAGTATCAAGAACTCCCATATATTGATGAAAACATAATAGGTTCAGATCTGAAATTATGGCACTCGGGCCCTAGTGACAAGCATTAAGCATAGCAAAGTCATAGCAACATCAATCTCAGAACATAGTTGTGACACTCCGAGACCGTTGCGCCAGGTGTCGTCCAGTTATTCGCTATTGTTGCCTTGTCATTCACTTGCGTGTTGCATCCTGTCATGTCATCATCCGCATTGCATCATCATGTTTTCAAAACTTGCATCCGTCCGGGTTCCCCAGTTCCGTCCGTTGTCCGTTCCGAGCCCAACCACACTTGCATGCGCCCGCGGCATGTCCGAAATAGTATTTTATAAGTGGCCGGGAAATGTTCTCTGAATGTGATGAAAGTTGACGCGTGGTCTTATTATAGTGTAGATAGACCGCCTGTCAAGTTTCATCGCATTTGGAGTCCGTTTGACGCCCCAACGGTTAACTATAGCGACATTATAGTCGGTCTATCGTCAGACGTTTTCGGTCTCCGGAAACTGCTGCCGGGTCTCTCTCTTCTCTTCTCTTAGCTCGAGCCTTTCTGCACAGCCCACGAGTTCCAACCCACCCCTCGCGCGCGCGTCCGGAAAGCTGTCCCGGACCTGACCCGAATTGTCGCCACCGTTGTGTCCGGATCATCCCCAAACATCTACAAAACGTCTCCGTTTTTCTTTTTGGGCTACCTAACCTATTTTTTCCCGTCCGTCCGATTACGATCGGAGGGACCTAACCGCCCTATACTGATTTCATCTGCTATAAATATAACGGTCTAACCCTAGCCTACCTTATCCAATCCACCCTTTCCCACCACGCCGCCGCCAACCAACCACTCACTCGCCTCCCACCTCGGGATCCTCCCAGATCCAAACCCGCAGCCGACCACCTTCCTGGTTTTTAGCACCGAGCCAACTCAGTTCCTTCGATCCATCCATCAGTCCGGCCGCCTCGTCCCTCCAGGTCGCAGCGTGCCCTTCCCTTCCTCTGGTTCCCTCCTCTCTCTCTCTCTCACTCTCTCAAATTCTTTCTCTCTCTCGCCAGGAGCAGGAGTAACAGGAGGCCGCCCCTGCTGCCATGGCCATCGTTCCATCGCCCTTTGCAGGTCAACATTGCCGCCATGGAACTGCAGATCCGCCGTCTGCCTACTCCTCGCCGGAGTGCCTTGCAGCGCCTCGCCTCTCAGCCCTGCTTCCCGTCCTGGATGCCGAACAAGCTCGCCGGCGTCCTCACGCCATCCATCACCAACAGAACCAAGGCCCCTGCCTCGCGCCCTCCTCCTCGTCGCCCTTCGTCGCCTGGAGTTGTCGGGAGCCCGTGCCAAGTCCCTCGCCTCGCCGCCCTTCACCTCGCTCGCCGGAGCTCTGTTCCAGGCACCGCTCGCAGCTCTGTGTCGCGCAGAGGACGAGCGCCTCGCCCGCTTGCGTTGACCAGTCCTGCCTTGCTGACCCGCATCGCCAGCTAGGCCTAGCCTGCCTCCTCTTCGCCAGATCTCGCTGGCCTGCTCCTACTCTGCTAGCCGGGCCTTGGCCCAATGTGAGCTCCCACAGCCCCCCTCTCGGTTGGGCTAGCAGTGCGTTCAGATTCAGCCCGATAACATTTTTTCCAAGTTTTTCTACGATTTTCCTTTTTCCCTGAGTTTACCTGTTTTACAGAAAGGTCCCTCAACTTCATGCATTTAATATCTCACAAACCGTGCATCGGATGATAACAAACTTTATATGTAAACTGCTTAGTTTTTTGTCTCGTTTCATAATATGTCTTTTCCATCCATGTTTGAAATGCTTAAAATGCTGCTTGATTAAATTTGCTCCTATGCCATGTTAAAATGCTTTAATTCATAACTAAATAACCGTAACTCGGATTTTAATAAACTTTATATGTAAATGGGGTAGAAAAATGCCTAGTTTAACATGATGGCTTTCCTTTTCATGTTTAATAACTCTAAAATATGGTTTAGGGAAGAACAGTACCAAACCGAAAAATATGCACATGAGGTTTTTCTGAAATTGTTGTTTGTTATTTCCGGCCTCATTTAAACTTGCCTAGATAGATAGTTTCTTTATGCTTCATCTCTTGCCATGCTAACAACATTTAATCTTGTTGGGTACATAAACGAGAGAGAACTAAATAAGTCATGTGGTGTTTTCTTCAATATGCAACTCCGTTGCATAATGAGCTCCACTTAATTTGTAGGATTGTTTGTGCATTTTGCCATGCCATGCTTCATAAATCGGACATGCATCATACTCGATTGTGCATCATGCCATGTTGATGTGTTGGTTGTTTACTATGTTGTTTGCTTCTTTCCGGTGTTGCTTCTTTGGGTTGGTTCCGATAACGTCGTGTGTGTGAGGATCCGTTCGACTACGTCCGTGTGTCTTCTTCATGGACTCGTTCTTCTTCCTTGAGGGATTTCAGGCAAGATGACCATACCCTCGAAATCACTCCTATATTTGCTTGCTAGTTGCTCGCTCTTTCGCTATGCCTATGCTACAATACCTACCACTTGCTTATCATGCCTCCCATATTGTTAAGCCAAGCCTCTAACCCACCTTGTCCTGGCAAACCGTTGTTTGGCTATGTTACCACTTTGCTCAGCCCCTCTTATAGCGTTGTTAGTTGCAGGTGAAGATTGGACTTTGTTCCATGTTGGAACATGGTTATTTTGTTGGGATATCACAATATCTCTTATTTAATTAATGCATCTATATACTTGGTAAAGGGTGGAAGGCTCGGCCTTATGCCTGGTGTTTTGTTCCACTCTTGCTGCCCTAGTTTCCGTCATATCGGCGTTATGTTCCCAGATTTTGAGTTCCTTACGCGGTTGGGTTATAATGGGAACCCCTTGACAGTTCGCTTTGAATAAAACTCCTCCAGCAAGGCCCAACCTTGGTTTTACCATTTGCCACCTAGCCTTTTTCCCTTGGGAGTCACGCATCCTGAGGGTCATCTCTATTTTAACCCCCCCGGGCCAGTGCTTGTCTAAGTGTTGGTCCAAACTAGAGCCACTTGCGGCGCCACCTCGGGGAAACTTGAGGGCTGGTTTTAGCTGTACGTAGTGTTCATCCGGTGTTGCCCTGAGAACGAGATATGTGCAGCTCCTATCAGGATGTCGGCGCATCGGGCGGTCTTGCTGGACTTGTTTTACCATTGTCGAAATGTCTTGTAACATGGATGTCGAGTCTGATCGGAATGTCTTGGGAGAAGGAATATCCTTCGTTGACCGTGAGAGCTTGTGATGGGCTAAGTTGGGACACCCCTGCAGGGATTTGAACTTTCGAAAGCCGTGCCCGCGGTTATGGGCAGATGGGAATTTGTTAATGTCCAGTTGTAGAAAACCTGAAGTTGACCTTAATTAAAATACTTCAACCGCGTGTGTAACCGTGATGGTCTCTTTCCGGCGGAGTCCGGGAAGTGAACACGGTGTTGGAGTTATGCTTGACGTAGGTTGTTTTAGGATCACTTCTTGATCACAGATTTCTCGAACGTGCTTTGCCTTCTCTTCTCGCTCTCTTTTGCATATGTTAGCCACCATATATGCTAGTGGCTTGCTGCAGCTCCACCTCATACCTTTTACCTTACCCATAAGCTTAAATAGTCTTGATCGCGAGGGTGCGAGATTGCTGAGTCCCTGTGACTCATAGATACTTCCAAAACCAGCTTGCAGGTGCCGATGAGTCCGTGCAGATGACGCAACCAAGCTCAGGAGGAGCTCGATGAAGATCCTGCCCTTTATGTTGTTTCGGTCTAGTTGATCAGTAGTGGAGTCCAGTTGGGGTCGATTGGGGACCCTGTCGCTTTTGGGGTTCTTCTTTTATTTTGGTTCCGTAGTCGGACCTTGATTATATTTGGATGTTGTAATGCTTTATTCATGTATTGTGTGACTTGGCGATTGTAAGCCAACTATGTATCTCTTTCCCTTATGTATTACATGGGTTGTGTGAAGATTACCTCACTTGCGACATTGCTTTCAATGCGGTTATGCCTCTAAGTCGTGCTTCGACACGTGGGAGATATAGCCGCATCGAGGGCATTACAAGTTGGTAATCAGAGCCTTCCCCGACCTTAGGAGCCCCCTGCTTGATCGAATCACTGGCGTTATTGAGTCTAGAAATGTTTTGAGTCATTTAGGATTATATATATCGGAGAGTTAGGAATTCTTTTTACTCCTCAGTCCCTTCATCGCTCTGGTGAGGCTTCCTGACGTAGAGTTTTGACTCTTCTCTTCTCAAATTTCACTAAAAAAAATTTAGGATCACGCGGGTATCTTAGAATCGCTCCGATGGTTTTATGACGAGAACATTGTTCTTGGTGCCTCCTGTCATTTAGGGGTTGTGGTAGTGTCCCGGGGAGTTGAGCTCCGAGGTGTTGTCGTCACAAGTTTATCGTTGCAGTTCTGGAATACCTGAGTTTAGTTTCGTCGACATCGAAAATCTCTTTTATGCAGTTGTTGGTGAGATAACCTCGACGGCACCCAGTACTGGGGCGGGAGTTCGGGAGTATTGCCATAACTTTTATAAAGGATGCTTTTCGAAGGTTGAGGTAGATGATTTCTGAAGTTTTCTGGGTTATGTGTTGAAGGATGGATACAGCTGGATGTCGGATTTGCTAGTTTTGGGTGAGATATTATGCTTCCCCTGTATCCCCAACACCTGATTGCATAACCGGAAAATTGAAGGAAATATGCCCTAGAGGCAATAATAAAGTTATTATTTATTTCCTTATTTCATGATAAATGTTAATTATTCATGCTAGAATTGTATTAACCAGAAACATAATACATGTGTGAATACATAGACAAACAGAGTGTCACTAGTATGCCTCTACTTGACTAGCTCGTTAATCAAAGATGGTTATGTTTCCTAACCATAGACAAAGAGTTGTTATTTGATTAACGGGATCACAACATTAGGAGAATGATGTGATTGACTTGACCCATTCCATTAGCTTAGCACTCGATCGTTTAGTATGTTGCTATTGCTTTCTTCATGACTTATACATGTTCCTATGACTATGAGATTATGCAACTCCCGTTTACCGGAGGAACACTTTGTGTGCTACCAAACGTCACAACGTAACTGGGTGATTATAAAGGATCTCTACAGGTGTCTCCAAAGGTACATGTTGGGTTGGCGTATTTCGAGATTAGGATTTGTCACTCCGATTGTCGGAGAGGTATCTCTGGGCCCTCTCGGTAATGCACATCACCTAAGCCTTGCAAGCAATGCAACTAAATGAGTTAGTTGCGAGATGATGTATTACGGAACGAGTAAAGAGACTTGCCGGTAATGAGATTGAACTAGGTATTGATATACCGACGATCGAATCTCGGGCAAGTAACATACCGATGACAAAGGGAACAACATATGTTGTTATGCGGTCTGACCGATAAAGATCTTCGTAGAATATGTGGGAGCCAATATGAGCATCCAGGTTCCGCTATTGGTTATTGACTGGAGACATGTCTCGTTCATGTCTACATTGTTCTCGAACCCGTAGGGTCCGCACGCTTAAGGTTTTGATCACAGTTATATTATGAGTTTATGAGTTTTGATGTACCGAAGTTGGTTCGGAGTCCCGGATATGATCGTGGACATAACGAGGAGTCTCGAAATGGTCGAGACATAAAGATTAATATATTGGACGGCTATATTCGGACACCGGAAGTGTTCCCGGGAAGTTTCGGATAAAACCGGAGTACTGGGGGGTTACCGGAACCCCCCGGGGGGTTAATGGGCCTCATGGGCCTAAAGTGGAGAAGAGGAGGGGCTGCCAGGGCAGGCCGCGCGCCCCCTCTCCCCCTAGTCCGAATTGGACAAGGAGGGAGGGGCGGCGCCCCTTTTCCTTCCTCTCCTCTCTCCCTTCCCTCCCCCTCTCCTACTTGGACAAGGAAAGGGAGGGGAGTCCTACTCCCGATAGGAGTAGGACTCCTCCTGCGCGCCTCCTACTAGGGTCGGCCGCACCCCCCCTTGGCTCCTTTATATACGGAGGCAGGGGGCACCCCTAGACAGACAAGTTGATCCACGTGATCGTTTTCTTAGCCGTGTGCGGTGCCCCCTTCCACCATAATCCTCGATAATAGTGTAGTGGTGCTTAGGCGAAGCCCTGCGACAGTTGAACATCAAGATCGTCACCACGCCGTCGTGCTGACGGAACTCTTCCCCGACACTTTGCTGGATCGGAGTCTGGGGATCGTCATCAAGCTGAACGTGTGCTGAAACTTGGAGGTGCCGTAGTTTTGGTGCTTGGATCGGTCGGATCGTGAAGACGTACGACTACATCAACCGCGTTAATATAACGCTTCCGTTGTCAGTCTACAAGGGTACGTAGATCACACTCTCCCCTCGTTGCTATGCATCACCATGATCTTGCGTTTGCGTAGGAAAAATTTGAAATTACTACGTTCCCCAACAAAAATTTCGGGAGTTTTTAAGTGGAAATTCAAGTAGCTCTTAGGATATCTTTCCGACAGATTTATGATATGAAATTGGGATTCGACGTCTAGTGGTCCGCCTATTCAAAGTTGGTTTTACAGTGGTCTCGTTGTGTCTTAAAGAGTCCTTGGCTATGCCGACTCAGGGACGCTTCGTATGTCATGTGCACTGCCTTATACATGATGGTGCTGTACAATCGAGCCCGTGTAGGCCCCACCACGAAAACTTCAGACGAAATCTCTATCATATGTTTGTTCTGGCTTATTCTGCAAGCCAGTCCTTATTTTGTTTTGAGTTGTGGTATTCGAGTTGCTTCAAAGTCAAATGTTGATTCCATACCTTTTCCTAAGTGGTGTTCTCATACTCCGATGTGATTACCAATCCTTTTGATCATCAAGATTGTTTTTGTCAATCCTTTTTAACCGGCTTGCTTCTCTTCAAGTGGATCTGATCATTTCTACATCCGCAAGATCAAGCGTCAGGTTCTTCTGAACGGTGTTTATTTCATCCGTCCCCAAGTTGCATTTATTTTCCCGCCCACCCACCCTTTTTCTTCAAGGAATCCGATGTATTTATCAAGTATCCTTTTATTCTTGTGAAGTCTCTCCATCATTTTCCATCAATGATCTTATCCGGTGATTCTCAAGAAGATACTAACAGAGCTTCAAGTTCATCATTCTTCGTTCTTTTTCTTCTCCGATGGTTTCAAGTCAAGCTTTGTTGATCATACCCTTTCCTCATTTCAATGCTTTCTCATGCCAGTGCAATTCTTAATCGTTCACCTCTCGCTATTCTATTGTTTCGGAGTGCTGAAGATATCTCCAAGATTCGTGTTTCCACTCTGCTTTCATTCAAACTTTTCCGAGAATGTTATCTCATTCAAGTCATTTAACTCAACCGGCACAATCTATCTTTTAAATCATTCAACGGTGTTTATTTTCAGTGGGCCCTAACCCACAGGTCTTTTTCCAGGATCTTATCTGACTATTCTATTTTCTCGGAGCTACCATCAAATTCTTTTCGAAGTTTGACGTAAGAATGCATTGTCATCAGTCAAATGTCTTTCTCCAAGATCTTTCATTTCTTTTCATCGTTGGTTCAACCTTTAAAATCGTCATTCCGGAGTGCCTCAACAATTCATGGTGGTGTTTCTCATCGTAGTTCTCAGATTTTGAAGACCGAAGAAGAGTTTTTCCTCCATATCTTGCTTCATTCTCTTCAAGATTCGTGGTTCTAGTTCGAGGCCATCCTCTCATAATTGTTTTTGATTGTGAGAATTCCTTTCACCTATCTGGAGTCCATCAATTCAGGTTTATTCATTCTCAGCTTTCACTTATCATTCTAAAACCTACCGATGCTTCGTTCAAGTAATCTCTAATCAGTTCGTGATCCCTTCGTTCTCTTGTATCTAAATTCTCTCAAGCATCTTCATTCATTTGCTAATTATTCCCGGTGTTTCTTTATCTTCTCTTCGTTCATTTTCAATTCTTACGGTGGTTTGCTCAAGATTCTATTCCATGGTTATCATATCAACTCATTCGTTGTTTTCCAAATCCTACCAATGGCTTGTTGAAGACCGTCTCAAGTTTGCGCTATATCTCGCTTAATCCTTTCTACGAGAATAAGTAGTATGCCAAATCCGTTGCTTGTCATCAATTTAAATTGGTGAAGGATAAGAATAATATAATTCTTATTCTTGATTCATCGAGTAAATTCAATTATTCCGGAGGTTCATCAAATTCTCGGTTTCAATTGGTTCATCTTTTCTTTTTTCCTGGAGTTCCAAGCTTTCATCATCATGAAGATCCATCTTATCATTGCAAGGCTTCAACCTTATTCTTTTCATCCTTCATTTCGTTTGATCATTCTTTTATTACCGGAGTTCTTCATGGAGGCTCTACATGATGGTTCATCAAGGATTTAATTCCTTCTTGAAGTATTCATCGAGATTCTTTTCAAAGGAGCTCAAGTATTCTTCATCTTGCATAATGAAGTGCAATTCTTGCTACATTATCTTTTGAGGTGGTGTTGTGCCATTCGTGATAATTTCCCTTCGTGTTTCATGATTCACAAGTCATCAAAAATGAGGTATTTTAAATCCATCAATCTCTTCATTCGAGTTATCTTGGGTTATATTTCACCTAAAACCTTCCCTAAGGAATGTTGCTATTTATGGTGTTTATCGATGACCCAAGTTTCCTCCTAGTCTCGCGATGAAAGATGTTTTCATCTCTCCGTCGCTCCCAAGCAAGCAATTGTTTTTCGTTAGTGGCAGAATTTCACCTCATAGTTTTGAGATGTTTTCCATAAGCCCACTTTAAGCTTGTCCTTCCGTTGTTGGTGTTCCAACAACTCCGTTTGACCCTTCTCCTAAGTATGCCTTTTCAAGCTCTTTCGTGACAGAAGTTGGCATTTTCTTCTCCATTCTCCTATTTCATTTATATATCTTCTATTCTTTCGTTCCGGAGGCTTTGCGATGTTGTTCCTTTCACCCATCATCTTGTTTGGTAAAGGATCATGTTCTTTTCATGCCTATCCATTTAATCATAGTGTTGTGCCCTTTTGCTCAAGTTCTTTTCGCCTTATCAAGCCTTGCACCTCTTTTCAACCGGAGTGCTGTCTGAGATCTTTCTTACCTCTTGTTCCACTCATTCAATAGTTCTGGAGGTAGTATGTTGTGATTTCATCAAGTATCTTCTCACCTTACCAAGTTCTTATTCAATTTCTTTTCTTTTCAATCGGAGTGCTGCCCGAAGTTGCTCTTCCTTGTTCCTCTTTTCTGACGGAGATTGTTAACTTCATTCATCTCCGTTGTATTCTTTTCTCAAATGGCTTAACCTTTTCAAGGTTCTTTGGTCTCACTCGTTTGTCAAAGAAGCAACTTAGTTTTACCTCTTCTCTTTCCCTTCCGTTTTCCCTCCGGTGCCATTCTAGATCTCGGGACGAGATCCTCTCGTAGTGGAGTGTTGTGACGCCTCGAGACCATTGCGCCAGGTGTCGTCCAGTTATTCGCTGTTGTTGTCTTGTCATTCGCTTGCGTGTTGCATCTTGTCATGTCATCATCCGCATTGCATCATCATGTTTTCAAAACTTGCATCCGTCCGGGTTCCCCAGTTCCGTCCATTGTCCGTTCCAAGCCCAACCACACTTGCACGCGCCCGCGGCATGTCCGAAATAGTATTTTATAAGTGGCCGGAAAATGTTCTCTGAATGTGATGAAAGTTGGCGTGTGGTCTTATTATAGTGTAGATAGACCGCCTGTCAAGTTTCATCGCATTTGGAGTCCGTTTGACGCCCCAACGGTTAACTATAGCGACATTATAGTCGGTCTATCATCGGACGTTTTCGGTCTCCGGAAACTGCTGTCGGGTCTCTCTCTCTTCTCTTCTCTCAGCTCGAGCCTTTTTGCACAGCCCACGAGTTCCAACCCACCCCTCGCGCGCGCGTCCGAAAAGCTGTCCTGGACCCGACCCGGACTGTCGCCACCGTTGTGTCCGGATCATCCCCAAACATCTACAAAACGTCTCTGTTTTTCTTTTTCGGCTACCTAACCTATTTTTTCCCGTCCGTCCGATTACGATCGGAGGGACCTAACCGCCCTATACTGATTTCATCTGCTATAAATATAACGGTCTAACCCTAGCCTACCTTATCCAATCCACCCTTTCCCACCACGCCGCCACCAACCAACCACTCACTCGCCTCCCACCTCGGGATCCTCCCAGATCCAAACCCGCAGCCGACCACCTTCCTGGTTTTCAGCGCCGAGCCAACTCAGTTCCTTCGATCCATCCATCCATCAGTCCGGCCGTCTCGTCCCTCCAGGTCGCAGCGCGCCCTTCCCTTCCTCTGGTTCCCTTCTCTCTCTCTCTCTCTCAAATTCTTTCTCTCTCTCGCCAGGAGCAGGAGCAACAAGAGGCCGCCCCTGCTGCCATGGCCATCGTTCCGTCGCCCTCTGCAGGACAACATCGCCGCCATGGAACTGCAGATCCGCCGTCCGTCTGCTCCTCGTCGGAGTGCCTTGCAGCGCCTCGCCTCCCAGCCCTGCTTCCCGTCCTGGATGCCGAACAAGCTCTCCGGCGTCCTCACGCTGTCCATCACCAGCAGAACCAAGGCCCCTGCCTCGCGCCCTCCTCCTCGCCGCCCTTCGTTGCCTGGAGTCGCCGGGAGCCTGTGCCAGGTCCCTCGCCTCGCCGCCCTTTGCCTCGCTCGCCGGAGCTCTATTCCAGGCGCCGCCCGTAGCTCTGCATCGCGCAGAGGACGAGCGCCTCGCCCGCTTGCGTTGAACAGTCCTGCCTCGCTGACCCGCGTCGCCAGCTAGGCCCAGCCTGCCTCCTTATTGCCAGATCTCGCTGGCCTGCTGCTGCTCTGCTAGCCGGGCCTTGGCCCAATGTGATCTCCCACAGCCCCCCTCTCGGTTGGGCCAGCAGTGCATTCATATTCAGCCCGATAACATTTTTTTCCAAGTTCTACGATTTTCCTTTTTTTCCCGAGTTTACCTGTTTTACAGAAAGGTCCCTCAACTTCATGCATTTAATATCTCACAAACCGTGCATCGGATGATAACAAACTTTATATGTAAACTGCTTAGTTTTTTGTCTAGTTTCATAATATGTCTTTTCCATCCATGTTTGAAATGCTTAAAATGCTGCTTGATTAAATTTGCTCCTATGCCATGTTAAAATGCTTTAATTCATAACTAAATAACCGTAACTCGGAATTTAATAAACATTATATGTAAATGGGGTAGAAAAATGCCTAGTTTAACATGATGGCTTTACTTTGCATGTTTAATAACTCTAAAATATGGTTTAGGGCAGAACAGTACCAAACCGAAAAATATGCACATGAGGTTTTTCCAGAATTGTTGTTTGTTATTTCCGGCCTCATTTAAACTTGCCTAGATAGATAGTTTCTTTATGCTTCATCTCTTGCCATGCTAACAACATTTAATCTTGTTGGGTACATAAACGAGAGAGAACTAAATAAGTCATGTGGTGTTTTCTTCAATATGCAACTCCGTTGCATAATGAGCTCCACTTAATTTGTAGGATTGTTTGTGCATTTTGCCATGCCATGCTTCGTAAACCGGACATGCATCATACTCGATCGTGCATCATGCCATGTTGATGTGTTGGTTGTTTACTATGTTGTTTGCTTCTTTACGGTCTTGCTTCTTCGGGTTGGTTCCGATAACGTCATGTGTGTGAGGGTCCGTTCGACTACATCCGTGTATCTTTTTCATGGACTCGTTCTTCTTCCTTGCGGGATTTTGGGCAAGATGACCATACCCTCGAAATCACTTCTATCTTTGCTTGCTAGTTGCTCGCTCTTTTGCTATGCCTATGCTACGATACCTACCACTTGCTTATCATGCCTCCCATATTGTTAAACCAAGCCTCTAACCCACCTTGTCCTAGCAAACCGTTGTTTGGCTATGTTACCGCTTTGCTCAGCCCCTCTTATAGTGTTGTTAGTTGCAGGTGAAGATTGGAGTTTGTTCCATGTTGGAACATGGTTATTTTGTTGGGATATCACAATATCTCTTATTTAATTAATGCATCTATATACTTGGTAAAGGGTGGAAGGCTCGGCCTTATGCCTGGTGTTTTGTTCCACTCTTGCCGCCCTAGTTTCCGTCATATCGGTGTTATGTTCGCGGATTTTGCGTTCCTTACGCGGTTGGGTTCTAATGGGAACCCCTTGACAGTTCGCTAAACTCCTCCAGCAAGGCCCAACCTTGGTTTTACCACTCGCCACCTAGCCTTTTTCCCTTAGGAGTCACACATCCCGAGGGTCATCTCTATTTTAACCCCCCCGGGCCAGTGCTTGTCTAAGTGTTGGTCCAAACTAGAGCCACTTGCGGCGCGACCTCGGGGAAACTTGAGGGCTGGTTTTAGCTGTACGTAGTGTTCATCCGGTGTTGCCCTGAGAACGAGATATGTGCAGCTCCTATCAGGATGTCGGCGCATCGGGCGGTCTTGCTGGACTTGTTTTACCATTGTCGAAATGTCTTGTAACCTGGATGCCGAGTTTGATCAGAATGCCTTGGGAGAAGGAATATCCTTCGTTGACCGTGAGAGCTTGTGATGGTCTAAGTTGGGACACCCCTGCAGGGATTTGAACTTTCGAAAGCCGTGCCCGCGGTTATGGGCAGATGGGAATTTGTTAATGTCCGGTTGTAGAAAACCTGAAGTTGGCCTTAATTAAAATACTTCAACCGCGTGTGTAACCGTGATGGTCTCTTTCTAGCGGAGTCCGGGAAGTGAACACGGTGTTGGAGTTATGCTTGACATAGGTTGTTTTAGGATCACTTCTTGATCACAGATTTCTCAAACGTGCTTCGCCTTCTCTTCTCGCTCTCTTTTGCGTATGTTAGCCACCATATGTGCTAGTCGCTTGCTGCAGCTCCACCTCATACCTTTTACCTTACCCATAAGCTTAAATAGTCTTGATCGCGAGGGTGCGAGATTGCTGAGTCCCCGTGACTCACAGATACTTCCAAAACCAGCTTGCAGGTGCCGATGAGTCCGTGCAGATGACGCAACCAAGCTCAGGAGGAGCTTGATGAAGATCTTGTCCTTTGTGTTGTTTCGGTCTAGTTGTTCAGTAGTGGAGTCCAGTTGGGGTCGATCGGGGACCTTGTCGCTTTTGGGGTTCTTCTTTTATTTTGGTTCCGTAGTCGGACCTTGATTGTATTTGGATGTTGTAATGCTTTATTCATGTATTGTGTGACGTGGCGATTGTAAGCCAACTATGTATCTCTTTCCCTTATGTATTACATGGGTTGTGTGAAGATTACTTCACTTGCGATATTGCTTTCAATGCGGTTATGCCTCTAAGTCGTGCTTCGACACATGGGAGATATAGCCGCATCGAGGGCGTTACAATAGTGGATACTAGGGATCAAACCCTAACAAAACTAACTCGATTACATGATAAATCTCATCCAATCCATCACCGTCTAGCAAGCCTACGATGGAATTACTCACACACGGCGGTGAGCATCATGAAATTGGTGATGGAGAAAGATTGATGATGATGATGGCGATGGATTCCCCTCTCCAGAGCTCCGAACGGACTCCAAATCAGCCCTCCCGAGAGAGTTTAGGGCTTGGCGGCGGCTCTGTATCGTAAAACGCGATGAATCCTTCTCTCTGATTTTTTTCTCCCCGAAAGTGAATATATGGAGTCAAGGTTGAGGTCGGTGGAGCGTTAGAGGGCCCACGAGGCAGGGGGCGCGCCCAGGGGGTAGGGTGCGCCCCCACCCTCGTGGACAGGGTGTGGGCCCCCTGACGTGGATCTTTCTTCCAGTATTTTTGTATATTCCAAAATAATTCTCCGTTGATTTTCAGGTCATTCCGAGAACTTTTATTTCTGCACAAAAATAACACCATGGCAATTCTGCTAAAAACAGCGTCTGTCCGGGTTAGTTCCATTCAAATCATGCAAATTAGAGTCCAAAACAAGGGCAAAAGTGTTTGGAGAAGTAGATACGTCGGAGACGTATCAACTCCCCCAAGCTTAAATCTTTGCTTGTACTCAAGCAATTCAGTTGATAAACTAAAAGTGATAAAGAAAAACTTTTACAAACTCTGTTTGCTCTTGTTGTTGTAAATATGTAAAGCCAACATTCAAGTTTTCAGCAAAGATTATGAACTAACCATATTCACAATAACATTTAGGTCTCATGTTTACTCATATCAATGGCATAATCAACTAGCGAGCAATAATAATAAATCTCAGATGACAACACTTTCTCAAAACAATCATAATATGATATAACAGGATGGTATCTCGCTAGCCCTTTCTGAGGCCGCAAAACATAAATGCAGAGCACCTTTAAAGATCAAGGACTGACTAGACATTGTAATTCATGGTAAAAGAGATCCAGTCAAGTCATACTCAATGTAAACTAACAGTAATGGATGCAAATGATAGCGGTGCTCTCCAGCTGGTGCTTTTTTAATGAGAGGATGATGACTCAACATAAAAGTAAATAGATAGGCCCTTCGCAGAAGGAAGCAGGGATTTGTAGAGGTGCCAGAGCTCGGTTTTGAAATAGAGGTGAATAATATTTTGAGCGGTATACTTTCATTGTCAACATAACAACCGTGAGATTTTGATATCTTCCATGCTACACACATTATAGGCGGTTCCCAAATAGAATGGTAAAGTTTATACTCCACCTCCACCAACAAGCATCAATCCATGGTTTGCTCGAAACAACGAGTGCCTCCAACTAACAAGAGTCCCGGTGGAGTTTTGTTTGCAGTTATTTTGATTTGATTTGCATAAAGCATGGGACTGGGCATCCTGGTGACCAGCCATTTTCTCGTGAGTGAGGAGCGGAGTCCACTCCTCTTGAGAATAACCCGCCTAACATGGAAGATACAAACAGCCCTAGTTGATACATGAGCTATTCGAGCATACAAAATAGAATGTTTATTTGAAGGTTTAGAGTTTGGCACATACAAATTTACTTGGAACGGCAGGTAGATACCGTATATAGGTAGGTATGGTGGACTCATATGGAATAACTTTGGAGTTTATGGAATTGGATGCACAAGCAGTATTCCCGCTTAGTACAAGTGAAGGCTAGAAAAAGACTGGGAAGCGACCAGCTAGAGAGAGACAACAGTCATGAACATGCATTAAAATTAATCAACACCGAATGCAAGCATTAGTAGGATATAATGCACCATGAACATAAATATCGTAGAGGCTATGTTGATTTTGTTTCAACTACATGCGTGAACATGTGCCAAGTCAAGCCACTCGAATCGTTCAAAAGAGGATACCACCCTATCATACCACATCACAACCATTTTAATAACATGTTGGCACGCAAGGTAAATCATTATAAGCTCCTAGATAATTAAGCATGGCATAAGCAACTATAATCTCTAATTATCATTGCAAACATGTTTATTCATAATAGGCTGAATCAGGAACGATGAACTAATCATATTTACAAAAACAAGAGAGGTCGAGTTCATACCAGCTTTTCTCATCTCAATAAGTTCATCCTATAATCATCATTATTGCCTTTCACTTGCATGACCGAATAGTGTGGATAATACTAATAGTGCACGTGCATTGGACTAAGCTGGAATCTGCAAGCATTCAATTCAAAAGAGAAGACAAGGTAATACAGGCTCTTTGTTAGATCAACAATAATGCATATAAGAGCCACTCAACATTTCATTATGGTCTTCTCCTCTCGACCCCCAAGGAAAAAGAAAATAAACAAAACTATTTACACGGGAAAGCTCCCAACAAGCAAAAGAAGAACAAGGAATATTTTTGGGTTTCCTTTTTAATTACTACCACTACAGGCATGGAAAGTAAACTAACTAAAAACTACAACTAATTTTTTGTTTTTCTAAGGTTTATCAAACACACAAGAAGAAAGCATAAAAAGGGAAATAAATTAGCATGGATATTACAATGAAAAAGTATGAGCACCGACAACTAGCATGAGTGTGTGAGCATGAATTTAATGTCGGTGAGAAATACGTACTCCCCCAAGCTTAGGCTTTTGGCCTAAGTTGGTCTATGGCCACGGCTGGCTGATACGTCCATTTTGCATCATGCTTTTATATCGATATTTATTGCATTATGGGCTGTTATTACACATTATGTCACAATACTTATGCCTATTCTCTCTTATTTTACAAGGTTTACATAAAGAGGGAGAATGCCGGCAGCTGGGATTCTGGGCTGGAAAAGGAGCAAATATTAGAGACCTATTCTGCACAGCTCCAAAAGTCCTGAAACTTCACGGAAGACATTTTCAGAATATATAAAAAATACTGAGCGCAAGAAGTTCACCAGGGGGCCATACTACCTCTTGAGCACTGCGTTGGTTTTCCCCGAAGAGGAAGGGATGCTGCAGCAAAGTAGCATAAGTATTTCCCTCAGTTTTTGAGAACCAAGGTATCAATCCAGTAGGAGGCTATGCGCGAGTCCCTCGTACCTGCACAAAACAAATAAAACCTCGCAACCAACGCAAATAGGGGTTGTCAATCCCTATAAGGCCACTTACGAGAGTGAGATCTGATAGATATGATAAAGATAATATTTTTGGTATTTTTATGATAAAGATGCAAAGTAAAATAAAGGCAAAGTAAATAGCAAAGGAAATAACTAAGTAATAGAATAACAATATGATAAAGATAGACCCGGGGGCCATAGGTTTCACTAGTGGCTTCTCTCGAGAGCATAAGTATTCTACGGTGGGTGAACAAATTACTGTTGAGCAATTGACAGAATTGAGCATAGTCATGAGAATATCTAGGTATGATCATGTATATAGGAATCACGTCCGAGACAAGTAGACCGACTCCTGCCTACATCTACTACTATTACTCCACTCACTGACCGCTATACAACATGCATCTAGAGTATTAAGTTAAAAATAGAGTAACGCCTTAAGCAAGATGACATGATGTAGAGGGATAGACTCATGCAATAAGAATAAAACCCGATCTTGTTATCCTCGATGGCAACAATACAATACGTTCCTTGCTGCCCTTACTGTCACCGGGAAAGGACACCGCAAGATTGAACCCAAAGCTAAGCACTTCTCCCATCGCAAGAAAGATCAATCTAGTAGGCCAAACCAAACTAATAATTCGAAGAGACTTGCAAAGATAACCAATCATGCATAAAAGAATTCAGAGAAGATTCAAATATTATTCATAGATAGACTTGATCATAAACCCACAATTCATCGATCTCAACAAACGCACCGCAAAAAGAAGATTACATCGAATAGATCTCCACAAGAGAGGGGGAGAACATTGTATTGAGATCCAAAAAGAGAGAAGAAGCCATCTAGCTACTAACTATGGACCAATAGGTCTGAGGTAAACTACTCACACTTCATCGGAGAGGCTATGGTGTTGATGTAGAAGCCCTCCATGATCGATGCCCCCTCCGGTGGAGCTCTGAAACAGGCCCCAAGATGGGACCTCATGGATACAGAAAGTTACGGCGATGAAATTAGGGTTTTGGCTCCGTATTTGATCGTTTGGGGGTACGTGGATATATATAGGAGGAAGGAGTACATAGGTGGAGCAACAGGGGCCCACGAGGGTGGAGGGCGCGCCTGGGGTAGGCAGGCGTGCCCCCTACCTCGTGGCCTCCTCTCTTGTGCCTTGACGTAGGGTCCAAGTCTCCTGGGTCTTATTCGTTGAGAAAATCATGTTCCCGAAGGTTTCATTCCGTTTGGACTCTGTTTGATATTCCTTTTCTTCGAAACCCTAAAACAGGCAAAAAAATTACAATAATGTCCAAAACAGTAGATAATATAGCATGGAGCAATCAAAATTATAGATACGTTGGAGACGTATCAAGCATCCCCAAGCTTAATTCCTGCTCGTCCTCGAGTAGGTAAATGATAAAAACAGAATTTTTGATGCGGAGTGCTACTTGGCATAATTTTAATGTAATTCTTCTTAATTGTGGTATGAATATTCAGATCCGAAAGATTCAAGACAAAAGTTCATATTGACATAAAAATAATAATACTTCAAGCATACTAACTAAGCAATTATGTCTTCTCAAAATAACATGGCTAAAGAAAGTTATCCCTACAAAATCATATAGTCTGGCTATGTTCCATCTTCACCACACAAAATATTTAAATCATGCACAACCTCGATGACAAGCCAAGCAATTGTTTCATACTTTTGACATTCTCAAAACTTTTTCAATTTTCACGCAATACATGAGCGTGAGCCATGGACATGGCACTATAGGTGGAATAGAGTGGTGGTTGTGGAGAAGACAAAAAAGGGAGAAGATAATCTCACATCAACTAGGCGTATCAATGGGCTATGGAGATGCCCATCAATAGATATCAATGTGAGTGAGTAGGGATTGCCATGCAACGGATGCACTAGAGCTATAAGTATATGAAAGCTCAAAAAGAAACTAAGTGGGTGTGCATCCAACTTGCTTGCTCATGAAGACCTAGGGCATTTTGAGGAAGCCCATCATTGGAATATACAAGCCAAGTTCTATAATGAAAAATTCCCACTAGTATATGAAAGTGATAACATGAGAGACTCTCTACTATGAAGATCATGGTGCTACTTTTAAGCACAAGTGTGGTAAAAGGATAGTAGCATTGCCCCTTCTCTCTTTTTCTCTCATTTCTTGGGCCTTTTCTCTTTTTTATGGCCTCTTTTCTTTCTCTTTTTTTCCTTTTTTTCGTCCGAAGTCTCATCCCGACTTGTGGGGGAATCATAGTCTCCATCATCCTTTCCTCACTGGGACAATGCTCTAATAATGATGATCATCCCACTTTTATTTTCTTACAACTCAACAATTACAACTCGATACTTAGAACAAAATATGACTCTATATGAATGCCTCTGGCGGTGTACCGGGATATGCAATGATTCGTGAGTGACATGTTTGAAAGAATTATGAACGGGGGCTTTGCCACAAATACAATGTCAACTACATGATCATGCTAAGCAATATGACAATGATGGAGTGTGTCATAATAAACGGACCGGTGGAAAGTTGCATGGCAATATATCTCGGAATGGCTATGGAAATGCCATAATAGGTAGGTATGGTGTCTGTTTTGAGGAAGGTATATGGTGGGTGTATGATACCGGCGAAAGGTGCGGGGTATTAGAGAGGCTAGCAAAGGTGGAAGGGTGAGAGTGCGTATAATCCATGGACTCAACATTAGTCATAAAGAACTCATATACTTATTGCAAAAATCTACAAGTTATCAAAGCAAAGTATTACGAGCATGCTCCTAGGGGGATAGATTGGTAGGAAAAGACCATCGCTCATCCCCGACCGCCACTCATAAGGAAGACAATCAATAAATAAATCATGCTCCGACTTCATGACATAACGGTTCACCCTACGTGCATGCTACAGGAATCACAAGCTTCAACACAAGTATTTCTCAAATTCACAACTACTCAACTAGCACAACTTTAATATCACCATCTTCATATCTCAAAACAATTATCAAGTATCAAACTTATCATAGTATTCAACACACTCATAAGAAAGTTTTATTATTAATCTTGTGTACCAAGCATATTAGGATTTTAAGCAAATTACCATGATATTAAAGACTCTCAAAATAATCTAAGTGAATCATGAGAGATCAATAGTTTCTATAAAACAAATCCACCACCGTGCTCTAAAAGGTATAAGTGAAGTACTAGAGCAAAATTATATAACTCAAAAGATATAAGCGAAGCACATAGAGTATTCTAACAAATTCCAAATCATGTATGGCTCTCTCAAAAGGTATGTACAGCAAGGATGATTGTGTTAAACTAACAAGAAAAGACTCAAATCATACAAGACGCTCCAAGCAAAACACATATCATGTGGCGAATAAAAATATAGCTCCAAGTAAAGTTACCGATAGAAGTAGACGAAAGAGGGGATGCCTTCCGGGGCATCCCCAAGCTTTGGCTTTTAGGTGTCCTTATATTATCTTGGGGGTGCCATGGGCATCCCCAAGCTTAGGCGCTTTCCACTCCTTGTTCCATAATCCATCAAATCTTTACCCAAAACTTGAAAACTTCACAACACAAAACTTAAAGTAGAAAATCTCGTGAGCTCCGTTAGCGAAAGAAAACAAAAGACCACTTTAAGGTACTTTAATTAACTCATTCTTTATTTATATTGGTGTTATACCTACTGTATTACAACTTCTCTATGGTTTATAAACTATTTTACTAGCCATAGATTCATCAAAATAAGCAAACAACACACGAAAAACAGAATCTGTCAAAAACAGAACAGTCTGTAGTAATCTGTAGCTAGCGCAAGATCTGGAACCCCAAAAATTCTAAAATAAATTGCTGGACGTGAGGAATTTATCTATTAATCATATGCAAAAATAATTAACTAAATATCACTTTCCAAATAAAAATGGCAGTAGTTCTCGTGAGCGCTAAAGTTTCTGTTTTTACAGCAAGTTCAACAAGACTTTCCCCAAGTCTTCCCAACGGTTCTACTTGGCACAAACACTAATTAAACACAAAAAACACAACCAAAACAGAGGCTAGATAAATTATTTATTACTAAACAGGAGCAAAAATCAAGGAATAAAAATAAAATTGGGTTGCCTCCCAACAAGCGCTATCGTTTAACGCCCCTAGCTAGGCATAACAAGCAAGAATAGATCTAGGTATTGCCATCTTTGGTAGGCAATCCATAAGTGGCTCTCATAATAGATTCATAAGGTAATTTAATTTTCTTTCTAGGAAAGTGTTCCATGCCTTTCCTTAATGGAAATTGGAATCTAATATTTCCTTCCTTCATATCAATAATTGCACCAATCGTTCTAAGGAAAGGTCTACCAAGAATAATAGGACATGAAGGATTGCAATCTATGTCAAGAACAATAAAATCTACGGGCACATAATTCCTATTTGCAACAATAAGAACATCATTAATTCTTCCCATAGGTTTCTTAATAGTGGAATCCGCAAGGTGCAAGTTTAGAGAGCAATCATCAAAATCACGGAAACCTAACAAATCACACAAAGTCTTTGGAATCGTGGAAACACTAGCACCCAAATCACATAAAGCATAGCATTCATGATCTTTAATTTTAATTTAATAGTTGGTTCCCACTCATCATAAAGTTTTCTAGGGATAGAAACTTCCAATTCAAGTTTTTCTTCATAAGATTGCATCAAGGCATCAACGATATGTTTAGTAAACGCTTTATTTTGACTATAAGCGTGAGGAGAATTTAGCACGGATTGCAACAAGGAAATACAATCAATCAAAGAGCAATTTTCATAGTTAAATTCCTTGAAATCCATAATAGTGGGTTTAGCAACATCTAGGGTTTTAATTTCTTCAATCCCACTTTTATCAAATTTAGCATCAAGATCAACAAATTCCGAATTCTTAGAACGCCTTCTAGGTAAAGGTGGATCATATTCAGTCCCATCATTATCAAGATTCATATTGCAAAACAAAGATTTAATAGGGGACACATCAATAACTTTTAGATCTTCATCATTATTTTCATAGGAACTAGAAGAACACGCTCTTATAAAGGCATCTTTCTTAGCACGCATCCTAGCGGTTCTTTCTTTGCACTCATCAATGGAAATTCTCATGGCTTTGAGAGACTCATTGATATCATGCTTAGGTGGAATAGATCTAAGTTTCAAAGAATCAACATCAAGAGCAATTCTATCAACGTTCCTAGCCAAATCATCAATCTTAAGCAATTTTTCTTCAATCATAGCATTAAAATTCTTTTGCGAAGTAATAAATTCTTTAATATTAGATTCAAAATCAGAGGGCATCTTATTATAATTTCCATAAGAATTGTTGTAGGAATTACCATAATTATTAGAGGGATTACTAGGATAAGGCCTAGGATTAAAATTTCCTCTATACGCGTTGTTACCAAAATTGTTCCTACCAACAAAATTCACATCCATAGATTCATTATTATTCTCAATCAAAGTAGACAAGGGCATATCATTAGGATCAGAAGAAACACTCTTATTAGCAAATAATTTCATAAGTTCATCCATCTTTCCACTCAAAACATTAATTTCTTCTATCGCATGCACCTTTTTATTAGTAGATCTTTCAGTATTCCATTGAGAATAATGAACCATAATATTATCTAGGAGTTTAGTAGCTTCTCCTAAAGTGATTTCCATAAAAATGCCTCCCGCGGCCGAATCTAAAAGATTTCTAGAAGCAAAATTCAATCCGGCATAAATTTTTGTATAATCATCCACAAATTTAAACCATGAGTAGGGCAATTACGTATCATTAGTTTCATTCTCTCCCAAGCTTGTGCAACATGTTCATGATCAAGTTGCTTAAAGTTCATAATATCGTTTCTAAGAGAGATGATCTTAGCGGGAGGAAAATACTTAGAGATAAAAGCATCTTTGCACTTATTCCATGAATCAATACTATTTTTAGGCAAAGACGAAAACCAAGCTTTAGCACGATCTCTAAGCGAAAAAGGAAATAACTTCAATTTAACAATATCATTATCCACATCTTTCTTCTTTTGCATGTCACACAAATCAATGAAGCTATTTAGATGGGTAGCGGCATCTTCACTAGGAAGGCCGGAAAACGGATATTTCATGACAAGATTCAGCAAAGCAGTATTAATTTTACAAGATTCAGCATCGGTGAGAGGAGCAATCGGAGTGCTAATAAAATCATTGTTGTTGGTATTGGTGAAGTCACACAATTTAGTATTATCTTGAGCCATCGTGACAAGCAAGCAAACTAACACACAAGCAGACAAAAAGCAAACGAGCAAATAGAGGCAAATAGAGAAAGAGAGGGAGGATAGAGAGAGAGGGCAAATAAAACGGCAAGGGTGAAGTGGGGAGAGGAAAACAAGAGGCAAATGGCAAATAATGTAATGCGGGAGATAAGGGTATGTGATGGGTACTTGGTATATTGACTTTTGCGAAGACCTCCCCAGTAACGGCGCCAGAAATCCTTCTTGCTACCTCTTGAGCACTGTGTTGGTTTTCCCCGAAGAGGAAGGGATGATGCAGCAGAGTAGCATAAGTATTTCCCTCAGTTTTTGAGGACCAAGGTATCAATCTAGTAGGAGGCTACGCGCGAGTCCCTCGTACCTGCACAAAACAAATAAATCCTCGCAACCAACACAAGTAGGGGTTGTCAATCCCTATAAGGCCACTTACGAGAGTGAGATCTGATAGATATGATAAAGATAATATTTTTGGTATTTTTATGATAAAGATGCAAAGTAAAATAAAGGCAAAGTAAATAGCAAAGGAAATAACTAAGTAATAGAAGAACAATATGATAAAGATAGACCCAGGGGCCATAGGTTTCACTAGTGGCTTCTCTCGAGAGCATAAGTATTCTACGGTGGGTGAACAAATTACTGTTGAGCAATTGACAGAATTTAGCATAGTTATGAGAATATCTAGGTATGATCATGTATATAGGCATCACGTCCGAGACAAGTAGACCGACTCCTGCCTGCATCTACTACTATTACTCCACTCATCGACCGCTCTCCAGCATGCATCTAGAGTATTAAGTTAAAAACAGAGTAACGCCTTAAGCAAGATGACATGATGTAGAGGGATAGACTCATGCAATATGAATAAATCCCCATCTTGTTATCCTCAATGGCAACAATACAATACGTGACTTGCTGTCCCTGCTGTCACCGAGAAAGGACACTTCTCCCATTGCAAGAAAGATCAATCTAGTAGGCTAAACCAAACGGATAATTCGAAGAGACTTGCAAAGATAACCAATCATACATAAAAGAATTCGGAGAAGATTCAACTATTATTCATAGATAGACCTGATCATAAACCCACAATTCATCGATCTCAACAAATGCACCGCAAAAAGAAGATTACATCGAATAGATCTCCACAAGAGAGGGGGGGAACATTGTATTGAGATCCAAAAAGAGAGAAGAAGCCATCTAGCTACTAACTATGGACCCGTAGGTCTGAGGTAAACTACTCAAACTTCATCGGAGAGGCTATGGTGTTGATGTAGAAGCCCTCTGTGATCGATGCCCCCTCCGTCGGAGCTCCGGAACAGGCCCCAAGATGGGATCTCGTGGATATAGAAAGTTATGGCGGTGGAATTAGGGTTTTGGCTCCGTATTTGATCGTTTGGGGGTACGTGGATATATATAGGAGGAAGGAGTACGTCAGTGGAGCAACAGGGGGGCCCACGAGGGTGGAGGGCGTGCCTGGGGTAGGCAGGCGCGCCCCCTACCTCGTGGCCTCCTCTCTTGTGCCTTGACGTAGGGTCCAAGTCTCCTGGGTCTTATTCGTTGAGAAAATCACGTTCCCGAAGGTTTCATTCCGTTTGGACTCCGTTTGATATTCCTTTTCTTCGAAACCCTAAAACAGGCAAAAAAACAGCAATTCTGGGATGGGCGTCCGGTTAATAGGTTAGTCCCAAAAATAATATAAAAGTAGATAATAAAGCCCAATAATGTCCAAAACAGTACATAATATAGCATGGAGCAATCAAAAATTATAGATACATTGGAGACGTATCAGGCCACACCCTGCCCACGAGGGTGGGGGGCGCGCCCTACCCCCTGCATGTGCCCCCCTACCTCGTGGGCCCCCCGGTGGCCCTCCGATGGCCATCTTTTGCTATATGGAATCTTTCGATGGGAAAAAAAATCAGAAGCCATCTTTCCGGACGAGACTCTGCCGCCATGAGGCGGAACCTTGGCGGAACCAATCTAGGGCTCTGGCGGAGCTGTTTTGTCAGGGAAACTTCCCTCCGGGAGGGGGAAATCATCGCCATCGTCATCACCAATGCTTCTCTAATCGGGAGAGGGCAATCTCCATCAACATCTACACTAGCACCATCTCCTCTCAAAACCCTAATTCATCTCTTGTATCCAATTCTTGTCTCTAAGCCCGGGATTGGTACCTGTGGGTTGCTCATATGTCTCCAACGTATCTACTTTTCCAAACACTTTTGCCCTTGTTTTGGACTCTAACTTGCATGATTTGAATGGAACTAACCCAGACTGACGCTGTTTTCAGCAGAATTACCATGGTGTTATTTATGTGCATAAACAAACGTTCTTGGAATGACTTGAAACTTCACGGGGCCACTTTTCAGAAAATATGAAAAATACCTGCAAAAGATGAAGGCCAGGGGGGCCACCACCTCTCCACGTGGGTGGGGGGCGCTTGCCCCCCTAGGGCATGCCCCCTACCTCGTGGGCCCCCTGTTGCCTCTCTTACTCCAACTCCAACTCCATATATTGTGTTTTGGGGAGAAAAAATCAAAGTGAAGAAATCATCGCATTTTACGATACGGAGCCGCTGCCAAGCCCTAAAACCTCTTGGGAGGGCTGATCTGGAGTCCGTTCGGGGCTCCGGAGAGGAGAATCCGTCGCCATCGTCATCATCAACCATCCTCCATCACCAATTTCATGATGCTCACCGCCGTGCATGAGTAATTCCATCATAGGCTTGCTGGACAGTGATTGGTTGGATGGGATCTATCATATAATCGAGTTAGTTTTGTTAGGGTTTGATCCCTAGTATCCACTATGTTCTGAGATTGATGTTGCTATGACTTTGCTATGCTTAATGCTTGTCATTAGGGCCCAAGTGCCATGATTTCAGATCTGAACCTATTATGTTTTCATCAATATAAGAGTGTTCTTGATCCTATCTTGCAACTCTATAGTCACCTATTATGTGTTATGATCCGTTAACCCCGAAGTGACAATAATCGGGATACTTACCGGTGATGACCGTAGTTTGAGGAGTTCATGTATTCACTATGTGTTAATGCTTTGTTCCGGTTCTCTATTAAAAGGAGGCCTTAATATCCCTTAGTTTCCGTAAGGACCCCGCTGCCACGGGAGGGTAGGACAAAATATGTCATGCACGTTCTTTTCCATAAGCACGTATGTCTATATTCGAAATACATGCCTACATTATATCAATGAATTGGAGCTAGTTCTGTGTCACCCTAGGTTATGGCTGTTACATGATGAACCGCATCCGACATAATTCTCCATCACTGATCCATTGCCTATGAGTATTTCCTATATTGTTCTTCGCTTATTTACTTTCCCCTTGGTAATGCTATCATCACTACAAAATACCAAAAACATTGCTTTTACTACCGTTACCTTTTGTTACTGTTACCACTACTATCATATTACTTTGCTACTAAACACTTTGCTACAGATATTAAGTTTCCAGGTGTGGTTGAATTGACAACTCAGCTGCTAATACTTGAGAATATTCTTTGGCTCCCTTGTGTCGAATCAATAAATTTGGGTTGAATACTCTACCCTCGAAAACTGTTGCGATCCCCTATACTTGTGGGTTATCAGTTGCTAGTAGTGTTAATTACTCCTTGTAGTTGATGCTAGTTGGTTTATTTGGTGGAAGATCATATGTTCAGATCCTATATGCATATTAATACCCCTCTGATTATGAACATGAATATGCTTTGTGAGTAGTTACGTTTGTTCCTGAGGATATGCGAGAAATCTTGCTATTAGTAGTCATGTGAATTTGGTATTCGTTCGATATTTTGATGAGATGTATGTTGTCTCTCCTCTAGTGGTGTTATGTGAACGTTGACTACATGACACTTCACCATTATTTGGGCCTAGAGGAAGGCATTGGGAAGTAATAAGTAGATGATGGGTTGCTAGAGTGACAGAAGCTTAAACCCTAGTTTATGCATTGCTTCGTAAGGGGCTAATTTGGATCCATATGTTTCATGCTATGGTTAGGTTTACCTTAATACTTTCGTTGTAGTTGCAGATGCTTGCAATAGAGGTTAATCATAAGTGGGATGCTTGTCCAAGTAAGGACAGTACCCAAGCACCGGTCCACCCACATACCAAATTATCAAAGTACCGAATGCGAATCATATGATCGTGATGAAAACTAGCTTGATGATATTCCCATGTGTCCTCGGGAGCGCTTTACATCATATAGGAGTTTCTCCAGGCTTGTCCTTTGCTACAAAAAGGATTGGGCCACCTTGCTGTACTTTATTTACTTTTGTTACTTATTGCTCGTTACCAATTATCTTATCACAAAACTATCTGTTACCTATAATTTCAGTGCTTGCAGATAATACCTTGCTGAAAACCGCTTATCATTTCCTTCTGCTCCTCGTTGGGTTCGACACTCTTACTTATCGAAAGGACTATGATAGATCCCCTATACTTGTGGGTCATCAAGACTCTTTTCTGGCGCCGTTGCCGGGGAGTGAAGCGCCTTTGGTAGGTGGAATTTGGTAAGGAAAACTTTATATAGTGTTCTGAAATTTACTGTCACTTGTCACTATGGAAAGTAATCTCTGAGGGGCTTGTTCGGGGTATCTTCACCCCGACCAGTAGAGCAAAGAGTTTCTCCTAAACCTACTGAACCTACTGAAAATGAAAATTTCTACTTCGAAATTCCTTCGGGTATGTTAGAAAAACTGCTAGCAATCCTTTTGCAGGAGATGGAACAAAGCATCCTGATGAGCACCTAATATATGTGGATGAAGTTTGTGGATTATTTAAGCTTGCAGGTGTGCCCGGAGATGTAATTAAGAAGAAGGTCTTCCCTTTATCTTTGAAGGGAGATGCATCGACATGGTATAGGCTATGTGATGATACGGGGTCATGGAACTACAAACGATTGAAATTGGAATTTCATCAGAAGTTTTATCCTATGCATCTTGTTCATCGTGACCGCAATTATATATATAATTTATGGCCTCGTGAAGGAGAAAGCATCGGTCAAGCTTGGGGGAGGCTTAAATCAATGTTATATTCATGCCCCAATCATGAGCTCTCAAGAGAAATGATTATTCAAAATTTATATGCTCGGCTTTCTGATAACAATCGCACCATGCTCGATACTTCTTGTGCTGGCTCTTCTATGACGAAGACTATTGAATTCAAATGGGATTTATTGGAAAGCATTAAACACAACTCTGAAGATTGGGACCTCGACAAAGGTAAGGAGTCAAGTATGACACCTAAGTTTGACTGTGTTAAATCTTTTATGGATACCGATGTTTTCTGTAAATTTAGCACTAAATATGGACTCGACTCTGAGATAGTAGCTTCTTTCTATGAATCTTTTGCTAATCATGTTGATCTCCCTAGGGAGAAGTGGTTTAAATATCATCCTCCCATAGAAGTAAAAGTAGCTGCACCTATTAAAGTTGAAGAAAATCCTATCACTTATAATGATCCTATTGTTCCTACTGCTTATGTTGAGAAACCACCTTTTCCTGTTAGGATAAAAGATCATGCTAAAGCTTCAACTGTGGTTCGTAAAAGCAACATCAAAACTTATACACCTCCTGAGCAAATTAAAGTTGAACCTGATATTGCTATTGTTAAAGATCTCTTGTCTGATAATATTGATGGGCATGTTATTCATTTCCTTGACGAGACTGCTAGAATTGCTAAACCTTGTGCTAAAGATAAAAATAGACCTGTGGTAGGCATGCCTATTATTTCTGTTAAAATAGGAGATCATTGTTATAATGGCTTATGTGATATGGGTGCTAGTGCTAGTGCAATACCTTACGACTTATACAAAGAAATTATGCATGATATTGCACGTGCTGAGATAGAAGATATTGATGTGACAATTAAACTTGTCAATAGAGATACTATTTCACCAATGGGAATTGTTAGAGATGTTGAAGTCTTGTGTGGGAAAACTAAATATCCTGCTGATTTTCTTGTTCTTGGTTCCCCACAAGATAGCTTTTGTCCCATTATATTTGGTAGACCCTTCTTGAACACTGTTAATGCTAAGATAGATTGCAAAAAGGATGTTGTTACTATTGGTTTAGGCGATATGTCTCATGAATTTAATTTCTCTAAATTTCATAGACAACACCATGAAGAGGAATTGCCTAGTAAAGATGAAATTATTGGTCTTGCTTCTATTGGCATGCCTCCTAGTGATCCTTTAGAACAATATTTGCTAGACCATGAAAATGATATGTTTATGAATGAAAGAAGGGAAATAGATGAAGTATTCTTTAAACAGGAACCCATCCTGAAACACAAATTGCCTATTGAAATCCTAGGGGATCCTCCTCCACCCAAGGGTGATCCCGTGTTTGAGCTTAAACCGTTACCTGATACTCTTAAATATGCTTATCTTGATGAAAAAAAGATATATCATGTTATTATTAGTGCTAACCTTTCAGAGCATGAAGAAGAGAGATTATTGAAAACTCTGAAGAAGCACCGTGCTGCTATTGGATATACTCTTGATGATCTTAAGGGCATTAGTCCCACTCTGTGTCAACACAAAATAAATTTGGAGGAAGATGCCAAACCAGTTCGTGATCATCAACAACAGCTGAATCCTAAGATGAAGGAAGTGGTAAGAAAGGAAATACTAAAGCTTCTTGAGGCAGGTATAATTTATCCCGTTGCTAATAGTTAGTGGGTAACTCCTGTCCATTGTGTCCCTAAGAAGGGAGGTATTACTATCGTTCCTAATGATAAAGATGAGTTGATCCCACAAAGAATTATTACAGGTTATAGGATGGTAATTGATTTCCGCAAATTAAATAAAGCTACTAAAAAAGATCATTACCCCTTACCTTTTATCGATCAAATGCTAGAAAGATTATCCAAACATACACATTTTTGCTTTCTAGATGGTTATTCTGGTTTCTCTCAAATACCCGTGTCAGCCAATGATCAATCAAAGACTACTTTTACGTGCCCTTTCGATACTATTGCTTATAGACGTATGTCTTTTGGTTTATGTAATGCACCTGCTACCTTTCAAAGATGCATGATGGCTATATTCTCTGACTTCTGTGAAAAGATTTGTGAGGTTTTCAAGGACGATTTTTCCGTCTATGGATCCTCTTTTGATGATTGCTTAAACAACCTTGATCGAGTTTTGCAGAGATGTGAAGAAACTAATCTTGTCTTGAATTGGGAAAAGTGCCACTTTATGGTTAATGAAGGTATTGTCTTGGGGCATAAAGTTTCTGAAAGAGGTATTGAAGTTGATAAAGCCAAGGTTGATGCTATTGAAAAGATGCCATGTCCCAAGGACATCAAAGGTATAAGAAGTTTCCTTGGTCACGCCGGTTTTTATAGGAGGTTCATTAAGGACTTCTCGAAAATTTCTCGGCCTCTGACTAATTTATTACAAAAAGATATACCATTTGTTTTTGATGATGATTGTGTAGAAGCATTTGAGGTAATTAAGAAAGCATTGATCTCTGCACCTATTGTTCAGCCACCTGATTGGAATTTACCTTTTGAAATCATGTGTGATGCTAGTGATTATGTTGTAGGTGCTGTTCTAGGGCAAAGAGTTGATAAGAAATTAAATGGTATTCAATATGCTGGTAAAACTCTAGACAATGCTCACAGAAATTATGCAACCACTAAAAAAGAATTCATAGCAGTTGTATTTGCTTGTGATAAGTTCAGACCTTATATTGTTGATTGTAAAGTAACTATTCACACGGATCAAGTTGCTATTAAATATCTTATGGAAAAGAAAGATGCTAAACCTAGACTTATTAGATGGCTTCTCTTGCTACAAGAATTTGATTTGCATATTATTGATAGAAAGGGAGCTGAGAACCCCATTGCAGACAACTTGTCTAGGTTAGAAAATGTTCTTGATGACCCACTACCTATTAATGATAGCTTTCCTGATGAACAATTAAATGTCATAAATGCTTCTCACACTGCTACATGGTATGCTGATTATGCTAATTATATTGTTGCTAAATTTATACCACCTAGTTTCACATACCAGCAAAAGAAAAAGTTCTTCTATGATTTGAGACATTACTTTTGGGATGACCCACATATTTATAAAGAAGGAGTAGATGGTGTTATCAGACGTTGTGTACCTGAGCATGAACAGGAATAGATCCTACGCAAGTGTCACTCCAAGGCTTATGGAGGACACCACGCTGGAGATAGAACTGCACACAAGGTATTGCAATCCGGTTTTTATTGGCCTACTCTCTTCAAGGATGCCCATAAGTTTGTATTGTCTTGTGATGAATGTCAAAGAATTGGTAATATTAGTAGACGTCAATAAATGCCTATGAATTATTCACTTGTTATTGAACCATTTGATGTTTGGGGCTTTGACTATATGGGACCTTTTCCTGCCTCTAATGGATATACACATATTTTAGTTGCTGTTGATTACGTTACTAAGTGGGTAGAAGCTATTCCAACTAGTAGTGTTGATCATAACACCTCTATTAAGGTTTGGAGTCCCTAGATATTTAATGACTGATGGTGGTTCACATTTTATTCATGGTGCTTTCCGTAAAATGCTTGCTAAGTATGATGTTAATCATATAATTGCATCTACTTATCACCCACAGTCTAGTGGTCAAGTAGAATTGAGTAATAGAGAACTCAAATTAATTTTGCAAAAGGCTGTTAATAGATCTAGAAAGAATTGGTCCAAGAAACTTGATGATGCATTATGGGCCTATAGAACTGCATATAGAAATCCTATGTCTATGTCTCCGTATAAAATGGTTGATGGAAAAGCTTGTCACTTACCTCTCGAACTAGAACATAAGGCTTATTGGGCTATTAAAGAGCTCAACTATGATTTCAAACTTGTCGGTGAGAAGAGGTTATTTGACATTAGCTCACTTGATGAATGGAGAACCCAAGCCTATGAAAATGCCAAATTATTTAAAGAAAAAGTTAAAAGATGGCATGACAAAAGGATACAAAAGCATGAGTTTAGTGTAGGTGACTATGTATTGCTATACAACTCTCGTTTAAGATTTTTTGCAGGAAAATTCTCTCTAAATGGGAAGGTTCTTACGTTATCGAGGAGGTCTATCATTCCGGTGCCATAAAAATCAACAACTTCGAAGGCACAAATCCGAAGGTGGTGAACGGTCAAAGAATTAAACATTATATCTCAGGTAATCCTATAAATATTGAAACCAATGTTATTGAAACCATAACCCCGGGGGAATACATAAGGGACACTTTCCGGAACGTCTCAGACTCCGAAAAGGAATAGGTATGGGGTACGGTAAGTAAACCGACTCCAAAACAGTTCTAATGGCAATTTTATTCTGTTTTGGAATATTTAGAAAAATAGAAAAATAAGAAGCAGTCTGGGAAGGACACGAGGGTGGAGGGCGCGCCCTACCCCCCTAGGCGCGCCCCCTACCTCGTGGACACCTCGTGTGCTCTCCGGACTCCATTTTCGTACACGACATGTATTTTGGTTAGTAAAAAATCATTATATAACCTCCCGAAGGTTTTGACCACCGTATCACGCAAAAATCTCTTGTCTTTGTTTCGAGCTATTTTCTGCCAGGGTTATCAAGGCCAGGCATTATGTCGTCTCCCTCCTCCTCCAACCATGAGGGCAACGATGCTTGGCTAACGAAGATAGAGCTGAAGAGATAAGAACCCATGGAGATCAACAAGGATGAAGGGATCAAGAAGATCACGGAGGACCAAGTTCTGGCGACAGAAGACATCCTTCAACTTGATCAAAATCTTCTTACCCCAACTGAGATCGAAGCTTTCAAGATGATCGAGTTAGCTCGTATACAAAATAAGTATCTCACACGTGAAAATATTTTGTTGAAGGAGCATATCATCGCACTCAAAGGCATTATCCGCAAGTTAGAAGACCTCCTACGCTCGATGTGCGACTATCCATCACCAACAACTCCACCTTCTTCACCAACAAAGGAGACATAATCACATGGGTATGGGCACTCCCCTTGGCAACTGCGAAGCTTGGGGGAGTGCCCCGATATCGTATCACCATCACTTTTATCTTTACTGTTTTTCTTAGTTCGATCCTTTCGGTAATATCTTGATCTAGTAGAATAAAAGCTTTTAGTATGATCTAGTTATGAGTTTTTCTTTATGATCCTTCTATGTAATCGAGTCCGTGAGCTATATATAATAAAGATTAGTGTTGAGTCAAGGGCTTGACTATTTTGCCATGACCTTGAGGGAATAGAATAAAAGAGAAAGAATGAAAAGAATAATAGAGATCATATGGATCTTATGGAGATTAATGAGCTCACATAGAAAGAGTATGATGAATAAAAGTTTTTGAGCGTTGACAAACATATTTTTGGTCATCGTTGCAATTAATAGGAAGTAATAGAGAAAGAGAGGTCTTCACATATAAATATACTATCTTGGACATCTTTTATGATTGTGAGCACTCATTAAAACATGACATGCTAAAGAGTTGACGTTGGACAAGGAAGACAATGTAATGGGTTATGTTTTCTTGCATCTAAGATAAATTATATTGTCTTGGATCATCCAACATGATTGAGCTTTCCTTTCCCCCTCATCCTAGCCAAATTCTTTGCACCAAGTAGAGATACTACTTGTGCTTCCAAACACCCTTAAACCAGTTTTGCCATGAGAGTCCACCATACCTACCTATGGATTGAATAAGATCCTTCAAGTAAGTTGTCATCGGTGCAAGCAATAAAAATTTCTCTCTAAATATGTATGACTTATTAGTGTGGGAGAAAATAAACTTTATACGATCGTATGATATGGAAGAAATAAAAGCGATGGACTGCATAATAAAGGTCCATATCACAAGTGGCAATATAAAGTGACGTTCTTTCGCATTAAGATTTTGTGCATCCAACCATAAAAGTGCATGACAACCTCTGCTTCCCTCTGTGAAGGGCCTATCTTTTACTTTTATCTCCTACCTTGCATAAGAGTCATGGTGATCTTCACCCTTCCTTTTTACACTTTATCTTTTGGCAAGCACAACATGTTGGAAAGATCCTGGTATATATGGCTAATTGGATGTGAGTTTTCATGAACTATTATTGTTGACATTACCCTTGAGGTAAAACGTTGGGAGGCAAAACTATAAGCCCCTATCTTTCTCTGTGTCCGATTAAAACACCATACCCATAAGTATTGCGTGAGTGTTAGCAATTGTGAAACACTATATGATAGTTGAGTATGTGGACTTGCTGAAAAGCTCTTATATTGACTCTTTCCTATATTATGATAAATTGCAATTGCTTCAATGACTGAGATTATAGTTTGTTAGGTTTCAATAAAGTTTATGATTCATATTTGAAATTGTGATTGAATTGTTACTCTAGCATAAGAGATCATATGACAAGAATTATATAAGTTGTTGTTCTAAGAATGATCATGGTGCCCTCATGTCCGTATTTTATTTTTATAGACACCTCTATGTCTAAACATGTGGACATATTTTTCAATTTCGGCTTTCGCTTGAGGACAAGCAAGGTCTAAGCTTGGGGGAGCTGATACGTCCATTTTGCATCATGCTTTTATATCGATATTTATTGCATTATGGGCTGTTATTACACATTATGTCACAATACTTATGCCTATTCTCTCTTATTTTACAAGGTTTACATAAAGAGGGAGAATGTCGGCAACTGGGATTCTGGACTGGAACAGGAGCAAATATTAGAGACCTATTCTGCACAGCTCCAAAAGTCCCGAAACTTCACGGAAGACGTTTTCAGAATATATAAAAAATACTGAGCGCAAGAATTTCACCAGGGGGGCACACCCTTCCCACGTGGGTGGGGGGCGCGCCCCCTACCTCGTGGGCCCCCTGGTGGCCCTCCGATGGCCACCTTTTGCTATATGGAGTCTTTCGATGGGAAAAAAATCAGAAGCCATCTTTCCAGACGAGACTCCGCCGCCACGAGGCGGAACCTTGGCGGAACCAATCTAGGGCTCTGGCGGAGCTGTTCTGCCGGGGAAACTTCCCTCCGGGAGGGGGAAATCATCGTCATCGTCATCACCAACGCTCCTCTCATCGGGAGAGGGCAATCTCCATCAACATCTTCACCAGCACCATCTCCTCTCAAAACCCTAGTTCATCTCTTGTATCCAATTCTTGTCTCTAAGCCCGGGATTAGTACCTGTGGGTTGCTAGTAGTGTTAATTACTTCATGTAGTTGATGCTAGTTGGTTTATTTGGTGGAAGATCATATGTTCAGATCCTATATGAATATTAATACCCCTTTGATTATGAACATGAATATGCTTTGTGAGTAGTTACGTTTGTTCCTGAGGACATGGGAGAAGTCTTGCTATTAGTAGTCATGTGAATTTGGTATTCGTTCGATATTTTGATGAGATGTATGTTGTCTCTCCTCTAGTGGTGTTATGTGAACATCGACTCACAACAAAAAAATACACTTCTGTGATGATACGTGTTTGTCACAGTAGGTTGCGTTATTTTTTTCATGCATGTACATCCATGACAAATTTATGACAGAATCAAGATAGTCATACCTGTGTTGTCGTAGAAGTGTTCCATGACATTACCAAAATTATCATCACGGAAGTGTCCACTTCCATGACGATAAATCGCGCGTCACAGAAGTGCTTTCATCAAGGGTGACCGACACATGGCATCCACCATAACGGAATGCCGTTAACCTATCAGGTCGGGGTTTGGATCCGATAACCCGTTAACAGCCCCGACCAATGGGAAATTTCCACGTGTAAAATTCTTATTGGCCGGACGAAACACGTGTCAGCTCGTTAGTGGGTCAGATAGGCGCCTATGATACGTCGACACGTGGCACGGCCCTACAGAGGCCCATTCCTATGAAAAGGCCGGCCCGTTTGACTTGGTCAAAAGGTGGCGGCCCGGCCCATGGAAAGCCTGTTAACGGCATGTTCGCATATAGCCCATTTACAACCCGCTAACCTAAGGCCCATTACGCCCTATTCGAATTAGGCCCAGTAGCGTCATCTAGGCCATCCAATATGATTCCAGCCTGTTTTCACTTCTGGCCCATGTATGGCCCATGACGTCTTTCGGCCCATATGAGGCCCTATGTAACTCTTGGCCTATTAACGACCCGTGGTGAAACTGGCCCGTAATGAACAGTGTATCACTTTACACCCATTAACGGCCCGTGGTGAAACTGGCCCATAATGAACAGTGTATCACTTTATACCCATTAACGGCCCGTTATTCCATTGGGCCGTTTCCAGCCCATGTTATCTTTCGGCCTTCTCAGAGCCCATTTATTCTTGGGCTCATTTCCAGCATTCGTTTTACTTACGGCCCGTTATTGTCATTTTCTGCTTGTGGGCCAAATTCAACCTGTGGTTACAGTCGGCCCGTTTGTGGTCCGTTAATATGTTGGGCCGTTTTCATAGCGTCATCAAATACGGCCTATTTACGATGGCCCGTTACGGTCGGCCCATGAACGGACAATTCCAACTCTAGCCCGTTTACGGCCATAATGCGGCCTGTTATTGGCCCATGTTTGGCAAATCGATCATACGGCCCGTATAAGGCCCATTGATGATACGGCCCATAGAAGGCCCATTGTTTCTACGGCCCGTAAAAGGCCTACTGTTTCTACGGCCCGTAGAAGGCCCACTGTTTCTACGGCCCGTAGGAGGCCCAGTGTCACTACAGTAAATATTAGCCCATGGTTATTGTGGCCTAGTTTTAAAAAATAGGTTATTACAACCACTAGTTAACCGCGGAAAAAGAACTGCAATGACTACAAGCAAACAAATAAACAAGACAACAAGGAAATAAATAAGCAAGAAACTAACGCTAGGCTATCACGGCTATTACACATACTACATCCACTAGGCATCAAAGTTCGCCACCAGTGAAAATATAGGGAACAAAGCAGCATATCATATACACTAGCCGTCAAAATTGGCCACCAGTGCAAATAAATGCGGCAGCAAAACAAGAGCATAACTGAAACAACTTCAGAAGAGCTCAAGAAACGTTATCCTGGGTATCCACCATGCTGGCAATAAGCTTAGCAAGCTGATTAGCTTTGTCCTGTTTGGCGCTAAAATCCTCCAATGCTTGCTGTTGCACCAGAAAGTATGCATTTGAATGCTCCAGGGACTTCCGCAGTCCTTTCGCTTCTTGTCACAACACAGTTGATCGATGTCTTTCAGCTTGTAGTTGAGACTCAAGAAATCGAACTGATTCAGACAGTGAGTTTGAATAGCTTGTGCAAGCGGTAGTGGCCAGTAACTCCAACACTAAACCAAGACAGGATGTGTCACTATCCTGAACCTTATCTGCATTACTTCCTTTACCGTTGCTTAATAAGGCACTCTTCCCCAATATTCTGTCAGCATTCTAAAAGAAGAAACAAGCAGACACATAACAAGTTTAGCATGTACTAGTATATGAAACTCATTTCGGTGAACCAGTTCATTAGTAAGGTGGACAGGATTAAACTACCAAGTCTTCTATTGCCAAGTACTAGCACATAATAAAAGCATCAAACAAACATATATCTATGTCCTATGGTAGCAATGGAATCTTAAATTAGAACAGTTGTTCTTCAGGTTTAGGCACTTGTTCTACATGAACAGAGTATAGTAAGACGCAAGAATATAATACTTAAAAATAGAAAATGAGCTCATAGACCTTACCGCATTCTTGGTTCGGGACTAGTACAGAACAAGGCGTTCCCAGTCATCATCCAGTAAATGTGTCTCAGGAGAATGTAAGGGAATTTGATGAGTTTCTTTGCCGGTGAAGTACGTTTTCTTCAGGTAATTCCGATACTGCCACCAAGCATTCTTGAAGATAGCAGAGGTATTAGCACAGGTTACCTCATCCTGAGTTTCCAAATCGGTCCTTCTCTATAGAGAAAAATGGGAAAATTTGTTGTATTATAACCATCATGGAGGTAGGATGTATGGGACGAAGCAAAGTAATTGCCATGAATAACATTACATACACATAACTCCTGGACAAACACCTGCAACTGGCATTTTCCTTCATCTTCATTATAATATTTCCAAGATGGGAAGATACGCACATACGATTTAACAACATCAAATGCGGTAGATGCTAAACTACGACTAGCTGGTTGTGCTTCCTCCACAGGAATAGGCGTACTAATTGGTGGAGTTGGGGTTCGCCGTGATAGTACTGGCCCTTTGGGCACTGGAGCTGCCTTACTAACTGCTCTTGTTTGGGAGCTCTGTGGTGGAGATGGTGTTATGTCAACAAGAACTGGGTTACTATCGGCTGGGGTTGGGGTTATATTGGGTGAAGCTGGTTCTCTGTCCATCGTAGTAGGGGTACAATTTGCGAGAGTTTGGGTTATGTGTGGTAGGGCTGGTTCTTGTGCATGTACAACCGGGGTGCTATCTCCACCAAGACGTAGCACTGTTTTATTTGAAGACCGTGTTTTTAGTCCGCTAGATACTGGCATCACCCGCTCCAATTCAAATGGCTGATAAACATGAAACATAGTTGAATGTACACACATTGTATGAGAGACAGATGCAATAGATAGTGTGGAAAAAAGAGGGCATGAAATAGTTGACATGTATATTGTTTAACTAAAACGGATAGCATGACATAATTTCACATATATGATGTCTATCTAAATTGGATAGCATAGCATAACATAATTCAAAGATATGATGAATAACTAAACAGGATCACATGACATAATTCACCTACATGTTATCTAAGTAATTAGGATTGCATCATTTAATTCACATATGTGATTTATATGCTAAACAGAGGGCATTCGATATGATGTCTGAACTAAGAACATGGTGTTGAATATTGTGTATATGATGTCTAAACTATGCAATGCAAGACACCGTATGCATGATATGAGCAGTATAACCGTGCCAAGTTAGAGCATACACCTCAGTGGGGGAATAGGACTGGTCATCTGTCTCTGAATCCATCTCTGAGGAGCTATCGGGACCCAACAAGAGATCTGCTTCGACAGGTAGCACTGTTTGCTCTGAAGGCCTTTTTTCACTCAAGATTTTTCCATCTCCCACCCAAATGGCTGATTCACAGGAAGAGTAGCTTAATGTACAAACATTGTCGACAAATGGAAATGTAACGAAGAAAAGGATGGGCAAGATATCATTCAAATATATGATGCCTGGTTAAACAGGATGGCATTGCACATTTCACATATATTATGGCTGGCTAAAAGACATGAGACTGCATAATTCCCATATATGATATAGAAACTAAACAGGTGGCATTACAGAACATGTCTAAACTAAGCAGATGACATATATGATGTCAAAAGTAGGCACTGCAAGGCAACATATGCATGATATGACTAACATCATCATGCCAAGGTAGAGCAAACACCTTGGGGGTAAATAGGAGTGGTCAGCAGCGTCCGAATCCGCCTCAGAACAGATATCTTCCTCTGGATTACAATCTGGAGAGGGGTGGGGAGGGTTTGCCATTGAACCCACCATGGAGCGATGTCTGCATGACATTGTATTGCCACGCAAAACACTTCTCCTTTTCTCTACATGTTCAGCATGACTGTGTACAATATCTGACATGCATACGAAAAAAATATGGTGAGATTATGTAAGGAGTGATGGTAACAACCAGTGGATCGATGTTTTTCCGTTGAACCAAAATAGCCCTAATGGATCGACGTGAATGTATAGTAATAAGTGATGCAACAAGTGTACAACCTCTTTGTCGTAGCCGTGTTGACCTCAGCATCATTGGGTTGGTCGCTGAAGCAGTTGAGGCAGAGGTGGCTGTCGGAGGTGTGGAGGAAGATCTGAGGAATCTGTAGACGGCGTCCAGGGCACTGCTCTGTTGTGATGGATCGTTCTGTCGTTGGAGCAGCTCTTGTGAGCCGTAAGACGTCAAGGCTGAAGCAGCACAAGACATACATCCTCAATCTCAAGTGGGATTCTAATAGCATCTCCAATAGATGGTGTAAAATGGATGTAAAATTAACATCACCAAAAACCACCTGACTACAATAGATGAGGTAAAAACTGTTGACTCTGAACTTAACTGTCGAAACTAAAATTTACTGTGGAATCTGAATGCTACTGTCAAAACTGAACGCAATGGTAGCAGAGAGGCACTTGACATATAGTTTAGAGAGGGCCTGCAGTTCATCTTCAACCTGCACCCCCCTGAGCCGCCAGCCACCACCGGCCGAACCGCCGTCCCCAGCGTCGCCTCGCCACCCCGAAACAACTCGCCACCGCTACCCCGGCCAGCCCTCTAGCCCCCCCGCCCCCTCCCCACCCTGAACCCTAAGATAGATAGTGGGGTACCTCTCCGGCGAGCC